>NC_135083.1:1987500-2067500 GCF_051107435.1 Chaetodon auriga
TGCGGCATGCAGCTAGCAAGCAGCTCGTGCCGCGTCTTAGCGGGATAATCCATTGTAATCCCACGCGGGAGTCGCCGGGCCCCCCCCCCCCCCACACACACACACACACGCCACTGCCTCCTCCTCCCCCCCTTCCCCTCCTTCTTTCTCTCCAGCAACCTCCCCATGGCTCTCCATCCCTTGGGACAGTAGGCCGAGGAAGAGGAGGAGGAGGAGAGGAGTGAAGGAATTAGCATCTGTTACCACTCTCGCTCAGGTTAGCTCCTCGGGGGGGGTGGAGGTGGGGGGGGCCCTCTAGCTGTCACTGCGTAGTGAAGCCGCAAATGAAAAACGACAGGGGACGACCCATTAGAGCCTCCACTCCTCCTCTCATCCCTCCATCCGTCGCTCCCTCTGTGCTCCTCTCTGCTCCTTTGTACTCCCCTCTACCCTCCTATCAGCACTCCTCTTCTTCTCCTTCTCTGTTGCTTCTTTCTTTTCATCTCGCTCCTCTCTTCCTGTCTTCTCCTCCTCTTCATCTCATTTGCTTCTCCTCTTCCTTCCTTTCATCCCTCCTCATGTTTCCACCTTTCCTCTCCTCCTCACCGTCCTGTCCTCTTCAGTCTTGTTCATGCTCTTCATCCTCTTCAGCCCTCCCCTTACTTTTCCTGCTAGTTTTACTTCTCCTCTTTCCCTCCCCCTGCTTATCCTCCTCCTCCTCCTCCTCCTCCTCCTCCTCTCTTTCCCCTCTGCAGTCCACTCAACAGCGCCCAGCCTGCTAATGACACTCAAATCGATTCACTGCTCTTAATAGCAGACAGATAATTGTAGAAATGTAAAAAGCACCACAGTTGTTTTTTGTTTTTGTTTTTTTTGTTTTTTTGGTATCAGGCCATTTGGTAAGCTGTGTGTGTGTGTGTGTGTGTGTGTGTGTGTGTGTGTGTGTGTGTGTGTCCTTGGCGTCTCCATCCTGCATTAAAATCACTGTAATCTTACTTTCTGTCTCCAGTTAAATATGAAAAACTGCCAACACTTCCTGTTCTCTTCAGAATAAAGGTCACGTTTTCTCTGTTTAGTGAATGAAATGACTTCCAGTTGAGAGGTACTTCTGTTTCTGTGAACATGTGCACATCTGATTACCAGTCTGCCCACTTTCAGACGATGTAGTACTATAAACCTACACTCAGTTGCCAGTTTTTTAGGTACACTGAGCTAAAACTCATACAGTCCTGCATTAAATCCTTCATCATGTCTATGATGTTCAAGGTTTCTTGGAGCTCTTTTATAAAGGCATTGATTCACCTTTGTGGTTGCTTTGGAGCTGCAGTTCGTGCTGCTGTTGGTCTGTATTGGGTTGGACAAAATAGTAGAAACACCTTCAGTGTAAGTGAATACAAGTCAGACTGGTGGAGAGAGTCTGCGGTGAAGGATCACTGAGGAGATAAGAACTCGGTGAAGCGTTGAACCTGGCTGTGTTTTATTCACAAAGGCTTCGGCTCTTGGTGCCATTAAAAAAATGATCAGCTCTTAATGGCGGCTTTCTGCAGATGCCCTGCGTGACCTTTTCAGTTTACACAGTAAAATGAAAACCGTTTAACCTCGGCTGCATGTAAAGACTCATTCCTGCGAATAGCTTTTCACTTTAACCGTGAATACCATAAAAACCCCAATTGATTATTTTCCAGCGCAGAAAACACTTAATCCGGCGTGAAGACCGTCGGTTCAGCCAGGACACAAGTTCAGCACAGTGATCTGCTGCCTGACGAAGGTCAGAGCGCCCTGTTCTCCCAGGGGTCATTGCTGTGTCCTGTACCATGTGACCATGCGACCGTGTGACGCACATATCGCATACATACACCCACATGAACTCACACATACATACAGAGTGAAGAGCAGGGTCGCATAATGCAGCCTGTGACAGACGCAGAATGAGACAAACCTCTCTGTTCACACACACACACACACACACACACACACACACACACCAGGTCACACTGTGTGTCCTGCTGGAACCAAGAGAGGGCAGCAGCTTGACATTTGAAGCAATAAATCAGGATGCAGCTGAACATGAAGCCTGTGTGAGACGTTTGCTGCTGCTGACCTGCTGATTATTAACGATCATTAGGAAAACCGGTCTGTGCTCGTGGACTGTGTGTGCTGTCATGTGACTCGATAAAGGAGTGAGGAAGAAGAAGTCGGACAGAGCGAGAGGAGGCGAGAGGCTTGCAGCAAATGGAGAGCTGTGCCACGGGAGAGGAGAACTGACATGAGGAGAAATAAATGGAGAGGACGGGGAGGAGGCAGACTTTATTTCCACCTCAGCAGGGATTGTTTGCCAGTGGAAGCGGGGGTCCTCCCCCTCGGGCTACTGTTTACATGGCCTTTATTTCTCCACCGCATTAAAGAAACAATCTGCCTAATTAATGCCGGGGTTTTTAATCTGCCCGGCCTGTTCGAGTCAATGCACAAGTGGCCCCATCACTACAATAGAGACATTGATTTGTTGCGCTCTCCCTCGTGTGCGCCTGAAATGTAAAATATCTTGCAACGATTATTAAATCACATTGATTGAAACGCGCTCCTCCGCTCCTGTTCAGAGCTCCTCTCAGGTGATATACGTCTCATTTTTTAATCAAAGGGCCGTTGCTCTCAAGTTCACGTGGAGGTTTATCTTCTGTCTAATTAGAAATGACTGCGAGTGGACTCGGCGTGCCGTTTGGTGGGAGCCTGGCTCCAGAGGCCCTCACGGTTTTCCCTGTGAAGCCAAGCACCAGCAGGCTCTGGTATCGTGGTCTTTGCTCAGTTCGAGCTCCACAGCAACAGTCAGAAGTGGTTTTATCACGCAAACCTTTTTTCTCCAATGATCTATACTGTTATATGTGCTGTAATCACCATCTGTGCTAAAGCAGCTCATCATTGATCTGCTGTATGGCAGCACGCTTTCAATAATTCACTGCATGTTTGATGTTGCTTAATTGTATTGTTGGTGTTCACAGCATCAGTCGGCACATGGACTACGAGGAAGAGAGCTACTGGAAGATGAGCGTTTGAGCTTTTTCCACCGTTCGTGTTCTGTGCAGCTTGGATCTTCTTCCCTCTGCCTGCGCTTTAAGTGCTGATTGATGTGATTTCAAGTAGAATTTTTCTTTTAGAAGATGTTTCATGTGGCGTCCCCGTGGTTAAAGGGTTACGATCCGGAACTCCAACCACAGCGTCCCTGGTGTGAGTCCAGCTCAGGACCTTTGATGCATCTCATTCCTCCATCTCCCTCATTTCCATTCATCTCCCCTACAGATGAAATATGTGTTAAAGGCATAGAAAAACTTCAGACTGAAGCTGTTTTATCACATTTATAATACATTTGACATCGCAGGCATTCAGAGTTGAGTCCACAGCCTGTTGTGATCAGGGACACTTTGACTGATATGGACAGTGAACCAGTGAACTCCTACATGTGTGGTTGAAGAGTCTGAGCCAGCGGAACAGTCAGGTGTCACAGAGAAGTTATTTCATGTATCTCTGTTACTGCAGGGTCCAAATGGCCCAACAAACTGCGAATTTCCCCTCCTGGTCCCGGTTTTGTGCTTCGTCTCTGAACTCTGCAGAGAAACAGGCTGAAACAGACGATGACAGCAGGCACAACGTGAGCGTGAATTCATTCTGCTTTAGCACTCATGGCTTTAGGTTTAAGGACAGGACATCTGCTGCACTGGAAAAGATTTCTGCGATGTAAATCAGAGTCTGGCGACGTGATTGAGCGTAATGGAGACGCTGCCGTTCAGAGCAGATCAGATCCTGGTGAAATCCAAAATCTGAAGAGAGTGAGCTCCACATCCAGAATGTTTGAAGCAACTTAGCGCCAGTCTCTTCATCCTCTTGTTCACACAATCATCTGAGTGTCAGCAGGCTGATGGTCTTTGTCTTTTTTCCAC
This sequence comes from Chaetodon auriga, assembly GCF_051107435.1. Taxonomy (NCBI): domain Eukaryota; kingdom Metazoa; phylum Chordata; class Actinopteri; order Chaetodontiformes; family Chaetodontidae; genus Chaetodon; species Chaetodon auriga. Next base: position 1,991,412 of record NC_135083.1, read on the forward strand.
CCTTCACTCGAGTGACAAACCAGGAGCGAAGTGAAATGAAAAGACGGAATCGAGCGTGATTTACGATCTGTTTGCCGCCCGCCTGCGCGCCGCTTCCAGCCAACAGCTTGACAGTTAATACGACCGTTTGCACGCCGTGAACACAGAAACACGCACACACTCTTACTCGTGTTTGACAAATCGTACACACACGGTGATGGAGACGTGTGCTGCCAGGCCGGCTGATGCAGCATCTTCCTCGTCCCCCCGGTGGATTGTGGGTTGAGCGATGATTGACTGTCCAAGTCTCGGTCCACCTGTCCCGCTTCTCTTTGGGGACACGTAGGCTTTCCGCTCTCTGCGTGTGTGCGTGTACGTGCACGCACGCGTGTCCTTGACATGAGAGGACGTTTGCCCTCTTAAACACACCGGGTGCCCCCTGTGCCGCGGGGCCCCTCAGGCTGCGGGAAACGCCAAACACTGCCGTGCATCGCAGTCACTGTAGTTCTGCCCAGAGACTGGACGAGAGGGAGGACGGGCGGAGGGGAAGGACAGATGGCAGCGGGCGGAGGAGGAGAGGCGCTGATGTAGGTAGAGAGGCTTTTCTGCAGGTGAAAGGTCGCGTTTTAGCCTCCCTCCAGCGTGTCCTTGAGAAATGAACCCCGCTTTGTCTGCCGTCGAGTGTTGAGTCATGAAGAAGTGGCGCTGAAGGCTTCTCTCTACATGAAACACACCACAGCTGCAGTCTGCTCGCCGTGCTTATGATAGAGACTAACAGCATAAAAATGTGTCAAAACGTACGTAAAAACATTTTCCCAGCCTGCCGCAGCAGCTTCTGTTCATCTGTATGTTCAGAATATTTAACTCAAGTGTTGATCCACCGAGGAATCATGACGGAGCAGTGTGGGAGTAGCATATTTAGCTGTTCTGAGTGTTTGGGACTACACATGCTTACATTAGTGAATCTGCGTGAATGGATTTCTCATTTTTAAGCACGAATCCTAAACATCACCAGATTTTCACAGTAAACTGAATATTGGACTTGAAGACGTCACCATGGGCTTCAGGAAATGATCAGCAGCGGTCAAGCTAGTAGCTAAAAGGCTATTAGGGCAGCTAACTGAGCTGAACTCATCCACCTGAATGTCAAATCTTCATACGTTAAACCAGTTTTTCCCAAAGCAGGAGTGATGAAACGCAAAGCCGAGCGAGTGCAAACAAACATGCAGATAATCATAAATAACAAATGAAGGCTGCGTCCTTGGAAACACTGAGTTGTGTTAGATGAAGCTGTTAAATGATCGAGTGTAAACTGTGTTACGGAAAGCATCTTGTGTAAACTCTGTCGCTAACATATTTACTGCCAGATTACTTCAAGTTTCTGTGTCTGAGCATCATGGAACATGTAACTCCGTCCAGAGTCAGATGCATGAATGGCTGCATTGTGCGGCACTGGTCTGTGTGGCGGAATGAATCTGTTTTATTTGCGTCATAACTCTTGAATTTTGGTGTCGTGACCTGCGGAGAAACAGCCTGAAGTGACTGACGATAATGTTTCATGTGGTGTTTTACAGCCGCCTTTTCAAGTGGTTAATCCTGACGGCGCAGGAGAGCAAGCGCTGGTGTTAACCGTCCTCTTCTGCTGCGTTTACAAAGGTCATGTACAAACACAGCTCGCTGTGCGCACAGGGATGATTCTGACTGGGCTGCATATGGAGAGAGGAGGGGGGCAAAAGAGGAGGACAAGTCAGACCACGTGGTCAAAAGTATGTGGACACCTGAGTGTCCGGTGTGACTGTTGAGCGTCTCATTGTCATGTTGAAACCAGCCCTTCCCAAACCTTTACCACAACACTGGAAGTCTGCATCCTGCCGCAGTAAAGCCCCGAAAACTGAAAAAATCAAGGGTTTATCTGAAGCATTGAATATTACTGACTCCAGAGCAGCTGTGACGCTGCGTTAGCCATAATAAAACAGAGCGAGATACTTTCATAAGCTGACCTGAGAACAGCTCAGAGTCAATATATTTCATGTTTTTCCTCATCGGCTTCTTTGATTTCTGTAAATATCTGCTTCGTGTGAATCTGATGCAGCGACATGTTTCACGGTCTGGGAAAGCGAGGATGGAGGTTCACCAGCGTGTGAACACATGACTGGATGAAGGAGATTAACGTGGACTCACAGACACTTTGTTTGCTAATTATTCTGTTGTTTTACATTCAGACTGTTTTGGAATCGGTGTCGCAAGAAGCTGATGCAGAAAATGTTTCAGGGTCCGAAAGATTTGGCTTCAGTGGAGCTAAGAGGCCTAAACCAAAAGTACACAGAAGTATGTGAACATGCAGGATTAATGTCCTCCAGCAGGACAGACGTCACAGGATAAAACAACACGCTGTCGAGCCTTTCGTCCTCGACAGTCTGCTTCTGTCAAACCAGACGATATCGTGGAGTCTGAAGAGACGAAAGAGAGGCCGGACCGCTGCTTCCTGCTTCTGTCTGAGTCAGAGAGGGATGAAGAGTGGAGGTAGAGGATGAGGAAGGCTGCAGCTTGTCTGTGCCTCAGTAGAGAAAAACAGTTTAGCAGGAGGAAGGAGGAAGGAGGAAAAGAGGAGGGAGCTGAGGAGAGAGCAGAGGTGCTGTGTCGTCTGGAGGGATGGCGGCGGTGGCGGTGGTCCTGCTGCTGAGGGGGGATTTGTGTGGAAGCGGCAGGAATTAGGTTGGCCTTCGCCTCCACGCATGAATACTCCTTACGCACTCAGAACACACTCCCATGCTTTCCTCCCTCCAGGTCTCAGGGCCTCCCTCGCACTCCTCCCTCTCCTCTCCCCTTTTATCCATCCCTCTCCCTCAAATTCAAATTCATGCTTTATTAGCACAGCCGTATGGACGATGAAGCCGAGTCAGGTTGTACATACACGCTTCTTAAGGAGACTGATGCATGTACTCTGTTTGCTGTACTCCGTACTTCATAATACTGCGAACGAATACGTGATGATTGGACGCATTCCAGCATTTTGATGGAGAAGAAGAGAAGAGGAAGAATAAAAATCTAAAAACCTCCCACGTGCCTGCCCCTTCGCCTCAGTCTCCCTCCCATCCCCCATCTCAATCCTCCCTCATCCTCTCCTCCTCCTCCTGCTGCTGCTGCTGCCCCCACCCCCGAGCCATGACCCCCTCCCTCCCTCCCTCCCTCCCCCCTCCCCTCTCCCCTGCCTCCTCCTCCTGACCTCTTTCCTTCTGCCTGGCTGTACCTCCCTCGATAGTGTGTCGCCCTCTCCCTCTTTAGCTCTCTCTACCCATCTCTCCCTCTCTCCATGCAGTGGTTTGGACTCCACCCCTCCCTCTCTCCTCCCTCCTCCCCCTCCCTCCCCCGCTGAACGAATGACACAGTCGATACCATCTTCAGCCCCCTCTCTCTTTCTCTTTCTATTACTTTCCTTCCTTCAGTCCAGCGACTGCAGGGTTTTTTGCAGTTGACTCATTCAGATGACCTCCTCTTCCTCTTTTGCCTCTCCCTCCTCGTCTCTTTCCTCCAATCATCTGTAATTGGAGCCGCTTTCTGTTTCTATTTCAACTCATTCATCCGATCTTTCTGCTCTGTCTCATTCAGTTTCCCTCTGTGTTCATCAGTCAGATTCTCCTCATTCATCGCTCTCCATCTTCTTGTACGTTTGTGATGCTGGGAAGCTGCGGTGCATCTTCTCTTTTTAGTCAGCAAACTCATAAATTGGGGTAGAGGCTGTTTAAAATGTGAGCAGTTCCTCCATCCTCCTCCTCTGTCTGTGTGCGAGAGGCAAAGCTTCACTGTGTGTGTGCATGTGGGACTATGGACCAGTCGTCTCTTCACGACAATAAAAGTTAACAGCCAGGCGGACAGGCATCCATCCTGCCTGCCAGCCTGCTTGGCACACACCATTTATTCCATGATCACTTATTTATTAGCCTGTCTGCCTGAACAGAGCTGCAGACAGAGATGGAGAGAAGAGGATGTTGAACCTGCTTTGGCAGTAAATACTGAAGCATTTGACTCCAGTGAAGCTCCTGTGTTTCATGAGTCCGTTCAGAGCTGCGCTACAGTTAGCAAAGTTTTATGAAGTCATTTTCAAAGACCGGGCCAGTGGTCCCTGCCGGACCCCTCACAGAGCGGCACTGTCTGCTCCGGCCTCTTCATGAAGTTAGCAGTTAGCAGTTCAATGCAAAGTTCCCACTTTAAAGCTCCCAGCTGGTTCCATTTCAGTAACAGTTTAAGGCCTAAAGAGGTCGAATTATCCAATCATCTCATCTAAAGACCCCTCAGATCCATGTCGTAGCCCCTTGAGGGGGATCTGAGCCGTATGCTGGGGTCAAGACTGCATGCAACTAGACCGATTTTGAGATGATTCTGTCGTGTCTGACGGATTATCGGCAACAATCAGTTTGTCTGCAGCTTTAAACTGAAATTCATACACTGTCCACTGAGGTGGCATCAACAACGACGGCGGGCGAAGAGGGTGTCACCTTCATTCAGACAAAGTGGGAGGAAGACGAGCCTGGCGACGATGATGAGGAGGGCTGTGTGTGGAGGCGGGGGAGGGGGAGGGGCCTCCGTCATATTGCAGGGTGTTGACTGTGTTATTGTCTGGCCGGGCTGCAGACTGGATGGGTTTAATCAAATGAAGAGAGCTGCTCTCTCTCCAGCTCCGCTCGACTCATGCAGCCTCTCTGAGGACTCGCTGCACTTCACATGAAACCTCCTGAAGCTCTGGAGAAGCTGCCGGAAGCATTCAGCAGTCAGCACGCAGCTCAAGGCTTTAGAATAATAAGAGTTTTCTTCCCTCCTGCAGACAGTTGGACATTATTTCCTCGCCGTCAGTCCTGCTGCCTGCAGGAAGACGCTAACTGTCCCCCAGGTCCATTCCAGCTGTGAGACAGTCCAGATTTCCTGCTCAGTGATTCAGTTCTTTCCTCCTTCCAGAGGTGTACACAATAACGTGAGCACAGTAAATGTTCTGCAGCGAATGACATCAGAGGGAAGCTGGTGGTTTGTGCCGCTGTCGTGTTGTCATAGCAGGTTGGGCGTTAATGGAGAAAAGATGGAGAATTTATTTTTTTTCAAACATGAACAGAAGCGTAAAGTTAATAAGAAGCTCATTCACAGATTTGGCTGCCTCATGAAGGAAGAAAACAGCCGTGAAATTATTGCACAAACACAAAGTGCGTTTACATCAGTGTGTGTGTGTGTGTGTGTGTGTGTGTGTGTGTGTGTGTGTGTGTGTGTGTGTGTGTGTTCAGCACAGCGCCGGTTAACAGCAGTCATATGACATCTGTAATGTTAATGACCAGTTCACACAGAATAAGAGCTCTCTGTAATCAGCCTCTAAAAATACAGGCTGAGTTTTTGCTGTAATTATGTTGCTGTCACACCAATAATGTTCCTCATGTCACATGTTCCCTCCACAACACACACACACACACACACACACACACACACACACACACACACACACAGGAAGGATTAGAGTAAGATGATGCACATAGCATCGTGTTGCTTATAGGCTTCTACTTTGAGAACACGCTTTATTTTTGGGGATTCTTCTTCTGCAGTTTGGTCACTTCGTGTCAACATCGTCCAGTTTTTAGGACTTAAACTTTCCTGAAGGAACACGGAGTCACAAGCCTTCTTCGCTGCTTTATGCTAAAGAAAACCCAGGTGGGAAAAGGCTGGAGATATGTCTTTGGCTCTCTGAAACTTTGTTTGTGTAACAGAAATAACGAGATGGAGTAAAAGAGACAGAGTTTTTATAAAGCAAGCAGAGGTCAGTGTGAAGAAACTCGGACGTTGTGAAAAAGCTGAATGTGAGCAGAGCAGCTCGCCAACAGCGCTGAACGGTTAAAACACCACTGAGGGCAGAGTATGAAAGTGTGATGGTGCGTGTGCGTGCGTGTGTGCGTGCGTGCGTGCGTGCGTGCGTGCGTGCGTGCGTGCGTGCGTGCGTGCGTGCGCATGTGTGTGTCGTCACATCCCGCCGAGCGCGGCAGCTCAGCAGCAGAGAAATGTGTTTTCCAGCGAGCGAACTTGAACGTGTCTGTCTCCTTTCAGAGGATTCATCATCAGAGAGCTGCAGCGGGAACGGCCTGCCCGCCCTGACCCCGCCCTCCTCCGCTGTAACCGACGCTGCCATAGTCAGGGAGACCGAGGTCATCAATGGCAACGGCGGCCCCGCCCCGCTGGACTTCAGCACGCCCACTTCCTCCTCCTCCTCGTCCGAGGACCAGCAGCCGATGAACCTGAGCGACCCGCCCCCCCAGCGCCTGCCGCTGTCCGCCTCTCACCTGCCCGTCACCGTGTCGGCGGCGGCCGCAGCGCTGCTCGGCGCTCTGCACCCCAACGCGCCCGAGGAGCTCCGCAGGAAGTACCCGCTGGCCGCCAAACCTCCCCTGGCTCCGCACCCGGCGCTGCCGCTGCCGCACACACACACGCTTCACACACACAATGCACACACTCCCAACACACACTCCCAGTCCCACACACACGCTGCAGAGCTGCGACTGGACCGAGACGGCAGGGAGTACGGGGGCAAGGTGAGACGCCAGCTTTAAACTCACATTTAAGTTTAGGAACAGAGTGTTAATCTGCCTTAAAGAAACAGTCTGATGTTTGGGGAAACGAGCTCGAGGAGAAGGTACCACTCACCTGTGTGTGAGTATGAAGCTACGCTAGCAGCCAGGTATCTCACCTGGAAGCAGGCATTGTCCAACAGCAGTTTAGCTTCTGTAGAGCGGTGAGTGTCGTTGTGACACTTCACTGAAGAAAGAAATGAGATATAAGGTGTTCGTTTGTGGGCTGGAGAGCTGCTTCAGGTGGGTTATTTACCTGCTGGCTTCATGTGGACTAAACAAACACACACTGCTATCAAAGTGAAGCACATTTCCCCAAAATGTTGAACTAAAGCAAACCTGAGCCGCAGCGATGTTCAGTGTGATGTTCATACATGGAGTTAGTGAGAAGCTGATGTCAGTGTGGACAGGTGTAACCTGTTTGCATACCTGGTGAGGACTGAACCCATCAGAGAATAACAGCATTACAGGCTGCAGCTTTTCCATTTGCACTGAAATCTAATGTTTCCATAGAGAAAACTGAATATCCAGGCAGATAAAGTAACGGTGCTGAATGTTCTGTGGCATCTGTTGTTGGGAAGGTGAAGGTTATGACATGAAGACGAGCTAACAAAGCGGCCGAGTGCATTAGTCCTGCTCCTCCTCGGCTTCCTGCTCCTGTCTGAGAACAGGCTCGTTTTTCTCTTTCAGAAAAGCCCATTTGCTTCCATTTATTCACACTGAAATAATCTGAGAGTAAACACGAAACTTTCATTTGATTTAGTTAATTGCCACTTCCACGTCGTCTTATTTGGGCCGTCTTTGTTGAAACATGAAAGGCCCGCACAGTCCTTTGTAAAGAGAAGTCACCGAATGGAAGAAGAAAATGAAAAGATGGAGGAGAGACGGAGAGAGGAGGTGCAGGGTGACCAGATGAGATCTGTCTCCTTCCTTCCTCCTCTCAGCGTCTTTGTATGGAGCTGAATAGCAGAACCTGACAAACAAAACACGCCGGCCTTGAAGGGAACACATTACTGCCAGAGAGTCTGCCCGGACCACACAAACACACAAACACACACGCACACACACACACACGCAGCGACACGCAGCGACGTACCAGCCGAGAAGCCTCGACGCTCCGTCAAACCCGCACAAACACGATGTATCTAATGTTTGACCTCATCAGCATCGTTGATTTTTGTAAAAATCCGCTTTGAAACGAGACCAACAGTCAGATTCAGGACAGAGAAAAACAGGAAATCCTCACGCTGAGGAGGCCAGAGCCATTATTGATTAATTATCCAAGGAGCCGCCGATTGATATTCTGCTCATCGGCTTGTCGTTGAGGCAGGTTAATATGGCCTCAGCGTTAGAAGAATATTATAGGAAGCTAACGTTAACAGATTGAGAATTAACAGTTGTCAAAACTATAAAAAGATAATTACAGCGTGTGATGAAATTATATGAGCAGGCAGGTGAATTAAAGCTTCGTCAAGCAGCTCGAAGACTGTGAGTGCAGAGCAGGAGAGGCCGTTAGGAGGCTGAGATGACGAGATGCAGTCAGTAAACACATCACACTGGAACCTGAGCGCAGGTGAGCTGTCCTCGCTGGACCGTGCCACGCCTGCCACACGGCCTCCTCCAGTCCAGACGCAGCAGACGCTATTAATTTGATATTTGAAGATGAGTCTTTGTTCCTTTCAGGACGTTTTCATTGGCCGGCTGATCCTAATGAGGACACATAGAGATACAGATAGATGGACTTACTGCATGTGTGTGTTCAGTCCCCTCAGTACAGTTCGGGCGGCAGCTACGACAGCGTGAAGATGGACCTGAGCGCCGAGGACCTGACCATGGGTCGCCACGGCAGCCAGGTGGCCCCCGACGATGACGACGACGACCACGACGACCACGACGACAACGACAAGATCAACGACACGGAGGGAGTGGATCCCGAGAGACTAAAGGCCTTCAATGTAAGTCAGCGCGTTGGGTCGGACCCAAAGTCTGAAGAGCCGACACACACACACACACACACACACACACGCACTCACCTGCACACACACAACAAAGCCCCACACGTCAGTTTTTTATACGAACAGCTGATCAGTTTCATCCCCTTTAGCTCATCGTTTTGGTTTGTTCAGCACATTTGCTGTCAGTGTTTTTGTCAGTTGGTTTGTAAACGACCTGGAGAAGCAGCGTTTGTGCAGCTCCACCCACCACGCCATGAAAGCCTCCACCTCGCCACGTTTCTCTAACAGCTGTGTCGTTGTCCTGCAGATGTTCGTGCGTCTGTTTGTGGATGAGAACTTGGATCGGATGGTTCCCATCTCCAAACAGCCCAAGGAGAAGATCCAGGCCATCATCGAGTCCTGCAGCAGACAGTTCCCAGAATTCCAGGAACGCGCCCGAAAGCGCATCCGCACCTACCTCAAATCCTGCCGACGCATGAAGAAGAACGGCATGGAGGTACAGTAGCTGCTGGTCTCAGCTCTTTCTGTTCCTAACGTGTTTTCATCAAGCGTTCACTATAACTAATAACGAAGCAGAAACGTCTTGTTTTGTCCTGCAAACAGTCCCAAACCTAAAGATATTCAGGTCAGAATTATATGAACAGACAAAAGAAACAAATCCTCAGACTGCAGAAGCTGGACTGATCGATTGATCAATCAATCAATCAATTTTCTGTCACACTGATTGACGAGTGGTGTGAGGACTGTGCATCCTTCCTGGAGGTCTGAGCGCGTTCTGTCTGTTACTCGTTGAAGTAGATGAATAAAGGTGGTCAAACAGTGCTCTGTGATCATGTCTGTGTGTTTCTATATTCCCAGCATGACTTGAACGCAGCACTGGGCAGTTTGGGGATGTGATTCAGTCTGAGCTGTGCAGACGTTTTAGTGTCGATGGGCTCTGTGACAGTGACCTCGTACCTGCTGTCAGAGTCTCATTGAACAGTGACATTAATGCCGTCAGCCTCATCTTCATCTTCATCTTCATCCTGAAAACACTCCTCCATGTGACTGAAAGTAAAACACTGAGGCAGTTTTTTTCTTTATGTTGGAACACATCATGTGCGTGTGGTTCAGCCTTTGTTTCTGTGCTTCCGTTCTACAGTTTACACGCAGCACAAAAGCTTGTTTGATCCAGGAGGTCTGGTTGATTCAGCCAGTAGTTCCCATAATGCACTGCTGGCCTTGCTTCTTTTGTCACTCTGTGGGCTCGTCAGGTGGAACTCGAGCTTCTGTCGGTGAAATGTTCTCCATTGTTGCTCCGCATGTTGAAGTGCCTCACAGGAACAAAAGAGGGAACCTTTCAGAAAGCTTCCACTTCACAGAGAATCAAATGCAGATGCAGAGTAAACAGGTCGCAGGGATTCGGAGCATTAAATCAGAGCCACAGCGTTCAGACGTCCTGCAGCACGATGCCCACCGACACCTCGCGCTGATGGAGGGTCAGAGCTGCTCTGGTGGCACGGAGGGTTCGATGCTGCGGCTGGCTGCTTCGCGCTGCACGTTCACGTCTGCGGACGAACATGCAAACATGCGCCAGCGTGCTGAGAACACTTATCCTCTGAGAAAACCTTTGTTCTTTGTTCTGCAGGCCTTTCATCAGTTTGAGTGGCAGAAATACGCGACGTGATTGGTTATTCCCCCCAGTGTTCATCAGTTCATCTGCGTCCTGCTGTTCTGATTTCGATATTGTCCAGAAATCATCATGAATGTTAATTACCGTCTGCTTTTTATTCAGGAACAGAAGGAGAATAAAAGGTTGTAAAGATTCATAATTTGTTGAAATTATCTTGGTTTTCCTCCCTGATTCTCGAAAAGAAAAGTGATAATATGATGATTATGTGTTTAAAATGCGATGTTTGCCTCGTCTTCAGCATCAGACTGTAACTTTCACTGCAGCCTGGGCGACGAGCAACAAACAATTATCATCTTTTGTGAAAAGATGAGAAAAATGTGGCTGTAAATGAGCTGTAACTATAGAAACAACATGCTCCAGTCAATTTATTTCAGTTTGCAGATGTGACACAGTGCGCAATGTCTTAATAGAAGAACTAACGAAGACTCTGCAGCGTGTGTGCGGCTGCTTCAGGTCAGACGCGTATCAAATTGAATTTCCTCCAGAGGATTAATGAAGTAGTGCCTCCTCTTCAAAACAGTGAGTGAAACGTCCAGATGTGTTCCGTTAATACGGTTCACACTCGATAACAAGACATCAGCAGGAACCAGCAGTGACACGCGATTAATACACTGCAATCTTAACGAGTAATTAAAAAATAATGGCGGGCTTTAACAAAGAGCCTCATGCTGTGAGGAAGCTCGTCCGGACGCTGACTGCTCCTCGCCGACACGCTGAGCGTCCACATGTCAACATGAAGACTTTGAGCTGCCGGATAAACTTTACTAAATGTTCCAGGCGTGATGTGGAGGCTGGTCTCAGTTTGGGAGCGTTAGCTGTGAGCAGTGACAGCACACAGTCTGACGGGCGAGAGGAGCAGGCACTGAAATGCCTCTGCTGCCCCCCGGTGGTCGAACACGATGCTGCACCGTGTGACGGTCAGCAGGCCTCACGTTCAGATACAGAAACATCTGGAATATTACAGCTGTGATACACTGGAGAGCAAAGTCACTGTAGGCCTCAAAACAGAGGAAATCATCAGAAGAAGAATCAGTGAAGCTGAGCAGGAATCATTTTAGGGCACAGCTGTGAAGCTGTTAACAGGTAAAAGTGGAAACTGGATGTTTGTCGTCAGTGAAGCTCGTCAGTCAGCAGCTGAGAGCGTTCAGTGCTGTTCAGAATTAAACTGCAGCGTGAGGAGAGTCCTCCATCTTTAGATGAGAGTCTCTGTCGTTAGCATGTTAGCATCACCTGTTGCTGTCAGTGATGTGATTCCATGTCGCCGCTCTGTCGCGTGCAGACTCGTCCGACTCCACCTCACCTCACCTCAGCCATGGCCGAGAACATCCTGGCCGCCGCCTGTGAGAGCGAATCACGCAACGCCGCCAAGAGGATGCGCCTCGAAGCCTATCACGTGAGTCTGTCGCATGTGTGCGCGCGTGTGTGTGTGTGTGCGTATGTGTGTGCGTGTGCCGTACCGTAACGTTTCCTGTTTGCTCCTCCAGGATGAGCAGATCTGTGTGGACAAGCCGTCCGGCGGCGGAGGTCTGAGGGAGCCGGCGTCCCTCGCTCACTCCGCCTACTCCCTGGCCGCCTCCGCCTTCTCCTCCCAGGACCCCCAGCTCTACATCAACGGCGCCGGACTCAGCTACGGTTACCGTGGATACCCGGGCCTGGGCGCTGCCATGCAACACCCCGTTTCCTTGACGACCGGCGCCGCCGCGCAGAGCAACGGTGAGGATGGGAGAGGGGTGGGGGACAGAGGAAGAGGGTCTTAATGGAGACAGAGACAAGACAAAGTAATGAGAAGGACGAGCGAATAAGAGAGGAGGGAGGGAGAAATGAGATGGACAGCAGGAGATGAAGGAGGAGAGGGGAGCAGACAGCAGCAGATGGGAGATTAAAGATGGAGTCCTAGAGTCAAAGTCTGCTTTCAAGCTGAGAAGACCTTTTGTCTCTTTGTGTCCATCAGTTTCTAATGGTTTCAGTTGTGGTACACCTGGAGAACACCTGCGCATCACTGCAGCAAGGTGAAAGTTCAACTGCTGCAGGTCAGCAGAAACAGGATCACTCTGCTAACATCTGATGTAGATGCCTACAGTGTTTACATGTATGAGCATAACCACTGACAGCTCAGACACAGGTGTCACATGTCAGGCGGGGGGGGGGGGGGGGGGTCATCACTGCCGCCATGTTTCTCTTCACTCATCAGCTTCATTACTGAGACAGAGCTGGAAAAAAGGCTTTATTAGATGTTTGTGAGTCTCTCTGCAGCTTCCTTTGACCACACACACGATCCACACGCACCAACACTCAATACCGTGATCAACAAACCTCCGTCCACAAGGGGGCGATGTACTCTGCAGAAACTCTAAAGAAATATCACTTAAAAATAAATAAAATTATCTGCCAACAGAACAGGAAATGATCAAAAACCTACACAGAATAAAAACAAGCACATTTGTCTAGATACAAAGAAGTTCTGACTTCAGCTTTGTGTCGATCAAACAGCTTCAGAGTTCGAGAAGTTCGAAGAACCAGAAGTAGAATCTCAGGAAGAAGTTCTGAAGTGTGATTCAGATGATGAAGGACAAAAAGCTTGAAGCAGGTGGAATGATTGACATAAGAACTGAAGGTCTTGTTGTCTTAATGATCACAGTAAGTGATCAGCTGTTAGCAGAAGCTCGCGGCGTCCGTCGCTCGTTACCTGAGCAGGTGAGAAAGTGCTGCACTAAGCTGGATGTCCTCTGCTCTCGTCCGCAGGCCCCACAGACCTCAGCATGAAGTCCCTCTCCTCTGCCAACATCAGCAACTCCTCCTCCTCTGCCTCCACCAACAACAGCCTGGGCGGGCGGGGCAGCGGGGGCGCAGGAGGGGGCGGGGCGTCCACCCAGCTCAGCCAACCGGAGATCACGGCCGTGCGTCAGCTGATCGCCGGCTACCGGGAGTCTGCTGCCTTCCTGCTTCGCTCTGCGGACGAGCTGGAGAACCTCATCCTGCAGCAGAACTGATGTGGGGGAACGTGGGAGTGCGCGCACACACACACACACACACACACACACACACACACACATTCTGTTTGCTTTGTGTCCGTCTGCACCTCCCCGTCTCTCCTCATCGGCCTCCTCTTGTTTTGACTCCCCTCCTGCTGGTTTCTCCTCGGAAACTGTGGCCACTTTTTATTTTGGGAGAAAAGGCGGGAAACTGGAGACTGATCCCCCCCCCCCCAAAACAACCCCCACACCCTCAATCCATCCATCCTGCCTGAGGAGGGGGGAGCGAGGAGCGTCTGAACTGTGGAGGATCTCCTCCTCTCCTCTCAGGAAGCACCTCACAATCAGCGCTGCACTCTGAGCGAAGGAGTGCGGAGGAGGAGAGGAGGAGGAGGAGGAGGAGCGAAGAAGACTTGGAGGTTAATTCTGCTGCTGTGGTTAAAAAAAAGACTCGTGTGGGCGGAGACGTTTCTGATTGGAGCTTCAGCGCCGTCCCATGGTCATTTAAAGGTGATGTAACGACTCCCTCGGTTCCTCCTGCTGAAGCTTTTTGTTTGTTTGTTTGTTTGTTTGTTTTTATTTACACTTCCCAAGTGACTGAAAGAAAGCGAAGCGGTTCGACTTATCGTGAAAGAAAGCACTAAAGGATGAAGACTGGAAAAGAAAAGAGAAAAAAAGGAGGAAAGGAGGAGAGAAACTTTCCTGTGCTCGCTTGTATATAAGCTCTGTGTCCTTCAGCACTTTCCCCTCACCTGAAGCTCACCTGAACCCCTCCTCCTCACACCTTTACCCAGGGAGCAACTCGCTACTTATGCATCCAAGACGCCATGTTGACCACCAGGAAATACCTCAGATCAGACCTGCCAATTCTCAGTCCTCACACACACACACACACACACACACACACACACACACACACACACACTGCAAGTGAATGGTAACATTCCCACCAGAAGCCAGTTTACTTCTTCTTCACCACCTGATGTCTTCAAGGTTTCTATATATTTTTTTTTTTTTTTTGGGGGGGGGGGGGGGGACCTGTGAGGTGGAAGTGATGACGCGTTTGAAGACGTGACGTCGGAAACTTTCCGAACGCTGGAATCTTTGAACTTTCTTCGGTTGTGGTGCGGGTTCGTTCGTGTGCTGCTGTAAATAATCAGTTCATCTGAAGACGGAGGAGAAGCAGAGTTTGAAGGCGGGCGTGTTTCTGCAGGAGGTGACTCCTTAAAGGGGGGGGAGTGTGTGTGTGTGTGTGTGTGTGTGTGTGTGTGTGTGTGTGTGTGTGTGTGTGTGTGGGAGGGCTTTGGTTAAATGTTGATCTTACCTTCGCTCCTCCTCCTTTTTACAAATGTAGACGTAACACCAATGAAACCTCAGCGTCGCTCTGTTTAACTCCCCCCTCCCTCCCCCCTCTCTCCCTCTTCTTCTTCTCTCCATTGGACCTACTCTTCACCTCTTCTTCGTGGACCTAAACGTTTTCCTCCTCCCCTCCCTGGTCCAGGTTTCAGAGGAAGAGGAGGACTGCTCTGTCTGACTGTTTGTCTGTTAAACTCTGAGATGGCCATTACTATTGTTCTTATTGTTATTACTCTAATTCTAATGAAGAACTTTCATGTTGCTGCTGCTATAAAAACCGGACCTTCTGCCATACACCTGAAACCTCAACAAAGCCGGGCGTTAGCTAGCCGCAGTGCCCCGTGAAAACCCGACCGACCAACCAACCTCCTGCAACCTCGACTGCAACTCGACCACGACGAGCGAGAACAGCTCAAAGACTCTGAGGAGACGAGTGTCCGACCTTCGTCCGCTCGCGTCTCCCTCTCTGACTGGTTGGTTGGTTTCTTCGTTTTTGCTTCATAGGGCTTGATTCATGTCGTGTTTTGTGACTTTCTAACTGTGAATTCTTTCGACCTGGTTTCTTTGGATTTCTTCCTCATGTGTTCATCCCCTGCAGGACGCAGGGAGCGGCGTACCTGCCAAGTCTGGCGTGGTACTCTGCGTACAAGTACACGCTCAAACCACCGACTGTGGTTCAGTGTAGAATACCGATCAACTGTTCCTTAGAGTGGGATCATTTTGGCACCAAATTACTGCAGATGACTTTAGAATTAACATGTTTTTCTTTCGGCCATGATGACGTTCCACCGTGTGAAGGTAGTTTTTGTTGTCTTGCTCAGCAAGTAAAAGATTCTATTTATTGTTCAGCCTCTGGCGTCGTCCTGGCCGCAGCCTCTTCGCTGAAGAGAAACTGAAATGTTTTGAAATGAGAAGATACCGCTCTCATGTCTGCACGTTAGCTTAGCTGGAAGCAGGAAACAGCTAGCTTGGCTCTGTCCACAGGTTAAATAATCCACCTGTCACCAAAAAGTCCAGGAAGTGACATTCAGGCGCTCAAACCTTTGGTTTTTGAGTTTTTCCTGCCAGACGAGCCGCTTCCTGTCTTTCAGCTAAGCTAAGCTAAGCTAACAGGCTGCTAGCTCCAGCTTTATATCAAACGTGCAGACGTGAGAGTGGCGTCGATCCTGTGTTCCTCAAAATGTCAAGTGTTGCTTTAAGGAGTTGTGACACTGATGAGAAGCAGCTCTGCATGCTGGGATTAGTTTTGGATGAAAAGAGTCACATGATGCATCCACATGAGCTGGTTTGTTCATGACACTCAGAAGAGGTTGGAAAACGAACAAAGCGTGACTCACATCCTCCCGAGGCATTGCCCCGTGTACTTCTACTGTAGGTCCTTCTCAGTTCGACTGTCCGTCACCGTGATTTGCTCCCTTTTTGCACACTGAGCGAAGCAACAGTAACCTGTGATTTGAGGGGGAGGCTCTCTGTGTGTATGCATGTTTCCCAGGAGGGACCCCCCGACTTGCACTGCTGAGAGGAGACGAGAGCAGAGGAAGAGGCGTGGTGGGGTTTTTTTTTTGCAATGCAGCTGATAATCAGAGCATCCGCTGGTCTTTAGATGGTCGCGTTGGCGACAGCTCGCCCGCGGTGACGTCAGACGGCGGCTCCGTATCCAGGACGAGCGCCGTGGGCCTGCAGAGCAGAGTGTGAAAGCCATTCATTCAGCAGGTGTGGACGCCGCCGCTCACACCTCGCACCGTTAACACGAAACCTCCATCCAAACTTTCACCGATTTCCATCCGAGTGCAACGTCAGGAGCAGCTGACACGAGTCAGAAACGCTGAAATGTAAATTATTTAATTTATGGCAGATTAGATGTAGAATTGTAAACGTTTTTTTGTGTGCTGATCACCGAATGACACGAGAGAAATATGCAAAAAAAAAAAAAAAAAAAAATGAAGAAGAGGAGGAGGGAGGCTGATGTCATCGAGGCAGACATGTTGGGGTGCAGCCTTCATCAGGCGCTCTCGTCTTCAGACACTGAATTTGATTTGATTATCAGCCCTTTGAAACGGGTCTCATCACATGTGTGAGACCCGCTGAGGTACAATCAAGTTTTCCTCTAAATTTAGCGTCTTCATCGCAGGACACGCTCAACGCTTTCATTTGGTTTGAGCTGCGTTTGCTGTCGTTCATCCCAACGTGAGGCCTCGTCGGTGACGCCGGCGTCCCGCCCTCCCGTTTGACCCTCACTCTCTGATACTGCCAATGTTTTGGTCGAGTCGCCTGGTTTTCAGTGTCGGGGGGGATTCGGCACCTCTGGGACGCCTGGCTCGGTCCAGATGTTTGTGTGTTGGTTTGATCCACACTGAGGGACCAGAGTCACTCCATGACAGCACATCAGTGCATCTCATGTCCTCTAATTTCTCTGTCAGGGATCAGTCATGTTTTCCAGCGTTAGGATGGAGGCTGGCTGATTACAGCTGCACAGAAACGCTCCGTAAAACTGCTGCTTGTCATTTATTCCTCATTTTCAGGCAGGAATGTTTCCCAGCCTGTAAATCTGTGTGGTGGGTCAGGAAATCCTTTAACAGGGAGGCAAAAATGTCATTTAAACTGCTGAAATCTGGCTGTGGTGGAGCAGGTGATCTGACCCTGACCCCGATCCCGATCCCGACCCCGATCCTGATCCTGATCCCGATCCCAGTGGTGTGACTCTGGTTCCTCAGGTCAAAGCAGGATGGAGGATGGATGAATCTGAACATCCTGACTGGATGATTGAGTCTCAGCTCAGCAGAACGGGCAGACGTCCACGACGGTCCATCAGGTCCGTCGGCATGTGGTGAAACTGCACGTGAAGGATGAGGTGAGATGAAAAACGCTCACAGCTCGTCAACATTTAGTCCACCTGAAGCCTCCAGTCAAACTTTTCTTCACACTCGTCCTCTCGAGTAGTTTGATTCCCTTCGGTTCTTCTGGCTTCAGCAGTGAGAGCAGGTTCAGACACTGAGTAATCGATGAAGGGGCTCTTGTTGTAGTTCATGCCCCTCTTCCTCCCTCCTCCTCCTCCTCCTCCTCCTCCTCCTCTGGGTTTGATTCTTGTAAACTAAAACCTCCTGCGGGACTAATGTGGTCCAGGAGTTTGTTCTAGGAATCAGTCTGAACCGCTGAGATCGTCCCAAAAGTCGAGTTCTTCATCAGGCCGCAGTCCAAGTGATAATCAAGAATTGGGGACTTCTCGGACTCTCTCATTGGTTCCAAAGTGTGTCCGTCGACCTCAGAAAAGACGTTTTTCTACGAGTGCTCGAGCCCAGGTCGTTTGACTTCAAAGCCAGAACAGCAACACAAAGAAGGAAAACAGCTGTATAAAGAAAAAAAAGCAAATGACAATCTTTAGAAAGGTGGAATTTGCTCACTGTTTGATTTCCGTTCCCTCTGTCTGTCACTCACAGCGGAGCATTCTGGGAGAATAATCCGAGCCTTCGTACTCCTCCTCCTCCTCCTCCTCCTCCTCCTGTTGTTAACTCCACTGGCTGAGCAAACGGCCGACACGTTTCTATCTGATTTCTATTTTTAGTATTACATGATTATTATTATTATCAATGTTCTGATTCCTCTTAATATTATTATTTTATAGATATATTTTGTAGTGTGAGTAAAGTGGTCTTTTTTGGAAAAGATATTTTGTACAATATTCCAACAGCTTGACTCTGTTTGCCTAAACTGCACATTCCAAACGTGGATGTCGACGGCAGCGTACCCGACCGGCATCACGGGAACCATTAGCTCGTTCGCGGCGTCCGAGCGCCGTCGACCGTTCAATCACGACGCAGATGGAGGATTTCCAGCTGCACGTCGACCTTTAGCGTCCGGTAACTGCTCGGCGAGTGTCGGCCCGTAGGGTTCGTCCACGAGACGTGTTTTCTGCGAGTGTTTCCTTTGAACGTGACGCCTCTCTTTAAAGGTTATGTTTATCTGCTGCTTGTAGGATTGTGACCCTCCATTGATCCGCCGTGAAAAGGCTTCAGTCTTTTGAGGCTTTGAGAAAAGGTCGCCGCGTCTTTGTGACCTGTGAGACTTCAGAGCTGACGTGAAGTGTTCAGCCTTTCTGACTAAAGCACTAAATTAAAGGTGCAGGTGGCACTGCGTCACCTGCTGTGACGTTTAGCTTCTGGAAATCCTTCAGACTCTCCTCGAGACGTCCACACTTCTGTTGATCTTAACCGAGTCCAGCTTCTCCCTTTTCACATCATTTTTATTCATTTCAGTTTTTTATTTTCTTAAATTTCTTCTCCCTACGTTTTTTGGAATATAATTCCAATGGAAAGATTCCTGAATTGTAATTTAACTGCACATTTGAAGTGAAGAAAATCTGAATCTGACCTTGAAAAACTAGAAGCTCATTGAAGAGATGGAGATGAGAGGATTGACGCCACTGTCACGCCGCTTAGCTTAGTTTAGCTTAGCTTAGCTTAGCATAAAGACAGAGGAAAACAGCGGGCGTGGCTCTGCCTACCAGCTCCTCTGAAGATCACTCATCACTTCATCATCGTTTGTTTAATACGTCCAAAACCAAACTGTAAAAACGTGTTTTTTAACGTGTTTTTAACCTCCAGTAAAGCAGCAAACTGAAATGTTTACACTCAAGTTCAGCAGCGATTAATCAAAGGAGATATGACACATTAAAGTGTGAGCTTTACGGGGCTGGTGGGTGCCTTTTGTGACTGCTGGACAGAGACATGCTAGCTGTTTCCGTCTGTTTTCAGTCTTTAAGCTAAGCTAAGCTAATGGCCTGCTGGCTGTGGAGTTGATCTCTAAATCTCGGGGAAACGAGTAAATGAACGTGTTTCCTTTAAGGGCGGCGAGCTGCAGCAGAGGATGCGTGTGTGCTGACCGAGCGCAGAGCAGTTATCGATCGCGCCGACTCGTTCGGGTCCCGCGCCGCGGCGTGTGACGAGCCGTGATGCCGGTCGGGCTCCTGCAGATCATCACACACACTCCGACCGGTATGCTCAGATGTATAGCTCAACACACACTTGTTTTAAAAAAAGAAAGGAGAAAACGTACCGGAGCTTTTTTAATTTTTCTATCAGGGCGTCACGGTGTACAGCTCCTCCTCTCGGAATCAAACATGGCGGCTTCCTGCGCCGCTCGACTGTTTTTCTTCTGGGTTCCTTTCTGCTGGTGCTTTCGATTCCTTCATTTTCTCATGTTGAAGATACTCGACTCCTTTCTTTCTGTCCTCACCTGACTTTGTACCGGACTCTTGATTGTCTTGATTTCCTCGCCGGGTCTTCGTACCTACAGTAATACCAATGTGAAACCTGTATTCTCCTCATGGTTTGACTCAGTGGAAGTGTGATGTTTACATGTACAGATTTTTGCGGTTCTTTCTGCTTTGTTTTTAGTTTTCTGTTTGCTTTCCTCTCATCTCTCTATCCTCCTCTCCTGTCCCCCTCGTCCCTGTTTTGAGTTCCCCTGACTCCGTCCTCTCACACTGAAGGGAAATGGGACTGCGTCTAAATACGATTATCACACTTCACACAGAAGCCTATCGCACGAGGGGACGCGCTGACATTTTGCATTCCAGCCGGTCGCTTTCCGTCACCGTGCACCTGCTGTGTTCTTTAGTTTGTAGCCTTGTTAGCATTTGGTGGTCTTTGAAATGCTAAAGCTGTGTCTCAGTGAGGAATGCTAACAGCTAGCTTGTGTTCATCAGTTCACTCTTTCTCCCTCGTGCTCGGTGAAGGAACGTCACACGGCTGGAGTTGAAAAGCGAGGCGTCCCCGGATGAAACCGATTGTTTGGGTGGGGGGGGGCTCAAGCTGTGTGTTCGTTCGCCTCTGAGGGGGGTGACCTTTGACCTCTCGGCTAACTCCGCAGCACACAGAATCACAGTGGGGCCACAGCGACCCTCCGTCGGCGTGACCAGGATCCGCTGGAGGTGATTCCTCAGTGAATGATAAGCCATGACAGACCCTGCGTGTCGGGTCTCTTAGTCTATTAGTATATTTAGCAAAACTGCAGATGACAAAACTCAACCTCAGGAAAAAAAAAAAAAGAAGGACATCACTTTTGTAAAAACACGTCTGAAGGCCCATTTCCCTCTCTTTGATACCATATAAATTATATCAAAAATTCTTTTTATATTTATTGTGTTTATGATTCTATATAACGGTGGATACCTTTTTTCCAGTACCTGTGGCTGAATATTTTGATTCTTTAGAAAAGTGTTGATAATATATGTGAAGCAACTTAAACGATCGAGGAGAAAAAAGAAGTAAAAAACGAAGCGTGGGGTTATTTTTTCTGTTTGTTGGCTTCGCTGGCGGTACGGGCGCGTTTGTTTAGCCTAAAAACGAGAACATATCACTCTGGTCCATGACGAAGAAACCAATGATCGAAAAACTGAGCTTTCTTTTGTGTGATGTCACTGCTAAGGCTGAAATGTTTCTGGACTTAAAAAAAATGAAATTGTGAACATTTAGTTTTGTTTTTTTGTTTTCTCCCGAGCTGTACATCACAAAGCTAAATATACTAATAAAACGGTGTGCTATCTATCAAACAGACACGTGTTTCTCTTCCTGTTTGCACAGCTGTGTTATCTTAGTGCTGCTGTGGAACATCTGTCCTGATTCATCTGCCACTGCAGTGATAACAGTTATTAACACTCCTGACCAGCAGGGGGCAGCAGCGACCAGTGTTTTATTGTTGAGGATTAAACATTTCACCTCTCGACGCCCCACATGGTTTCATTTAGATAATTATTCTGGGTCCAACAAGGTAATTTAATCCAACATGTCACAATAAAATCCAAAGTTCAAAGTGAGATGAAGAAAATATAAATAGATCTTTGTGTATCAGAGCTTGTTTTCTTCTTTCCATTCATCATCTCGTGACCCCTCAGGTTTGCCTGGTGACCCTTTGGAGGGGCCCGACCCCTGAGGTTTGGAGCCACTGGCCTGAACTGTTAGCTGACGTTGATGCTTCAGTTTTAATCTAATGGTCACAGGACAGACGGAGTACTGTTACTCTGATACTTGAGTACACTTTTTGATTCTTGGAGTATTTTTCCATTCAGTCTGAATACTCCTTCGCTCTCAGCTGCTCACTCTTCTTCTTCTTTCAGCTTTTTTTTTGATTTTCTTCTGACCTGAAGCTGAGCATCAGTCTGTGAAACGGAGACTTCGCTCGTTCTGCTGTCAAACTGCAGCTCACAGAGTCGACGTGTGCGCTGAGAAACGAAGCCTTCACCGACTTAAAGCCGCCGTTCAGGCTGAAAGGTTAAGATCAGAGCTCCAGCTGAAAAGCTTTCATGTTGGATTTGAAGCAGCGTCGGTCTGAAGACTTTCCTGCTCTGATCAGGAGGATCGCTGGTGGCATGTGATCAGATACCAGCAGCAGGTTGAACGTCGTACTGAAAGAATCAGGCTGGACTTTATTATTATTGACAGAAAAGTCTGTGAAAAGATCAAAATCAGCAGCACTTTCTCACCTCCTGTCAGTGGCTCTCAGCTCATTGGCTCATGTGACCAGTTTCATGTTTAAAAACGGTTCAGTGAACTCCTCAAACAGCTGCTCTCTGGATTCAACTGAGAGCAGCACAACCCACAGAAACCCTTCACAGTGTTTACAGGCCGATAACATTCACAGCAGGTGTGTCAGACTGCGGAGAGCCAATCAAAGCCTCCGTCTGCTGATAGTCATTGTCAGTGAAATCACCAGCAGGCTGTTAAACAAACGTCCACATTAAGGGAGAGATTCAACCTGAACTCATGCACCTACGTCAAGCTGCAGTCATGAAATAAAAACCCTCCATTACAAAATCTCCCTGGAGAGTCGAAGCGCCACAGACTTGATTATCACGTTATAAACAATCTTTTCTTCGTTCACTTGTCTCTCCTGCTTGAATTACACCATAAAGTACAAAGCAGACCCAGGTAACACTGAACGACACTTTCTGGAAAACAATGCTGCTAATGACTTTTGTCCAAAGTGATTTGTAACACTGCTTTGAGCACCACAATTTGAACCTCATTCACCTTCATTGTGTTTGGTGGGAGAAACTACCTGCATGTTGATATACCTAAAAGAGGAAATAAATGTGACATGGAATACTTTTAACGACATTTTAGAACAGGGCTGTGGTTCCTTTACAACACAGAAAGAAAACTACCAGAGAGGACAAACCTAAAAGTTTTCAAGGAGAATCAATGAACTCCATGAGGCGTCTCAGTAAAACTCAACTGAACCCCTGAATTTAACTTGCAGTCATAGTTTATTTACAGGCCGATAACAGCTGAGTCAACACCGAACCTGAGCAGGTGAGGCCTCAGTTCTTCTCACACTGTGCATGTAAAGAACAAATCACACCTTAGAACAGATGTGAGATCTGTAAATGTGCACGGAAGCACCTGATGAAAGTCATTTGGTAGGTAAAGTACAGGCCACCTGCAGTAATTTCAAATTTACAGTAGTTTGCAGTTTCAGCCCGAGTGGAGTTCAAACATCTGTTGAACAACACTGCCCCCAAGTGACGACAGTGAGAAGAGCAGCAAGAACATCCACAGGCACAACATCTGAGTGAGGAAATAAAACTGAAAAACTTACTTCAGATTAACTGTGGCTTAGAGAAGAGTGTGAGAGGAGAAACTGACCCTCTAGAGCAAAACATCACTAAAAACTACAGCATCTCAGCATTAAACTACACACACAGAACAATCTGCACTGCTCTTAAAACGTTCTTCTAAACAATCATGGATGTATGTGTATGAAAGCCAGTGAACCACAGCACAGGAAGTCAAAGAAACAATGATAAGAATCGATAGAGGCACAGATCAGAGATCAATACGATGGAATACATGCCTTCAATACTCCTCTCCCTCATCTTCCTCTCCGATACCATCAGGACCAACCTCCTCCACCGTCTCCTTGACAAAGAGATTTCCAGTCTCAGTATATTTTGAGCAGATGTTTGTTGGTGTAGAACAAACTGTCAAAACTAAGTCTACAGTTTGCTCATTGGATTACATGAAGTGGGCCAAGATTCACAATTCATAAAGATGTTTAATTCTTTAAAAAGAAAAAGTTACATGAACAACACTGAAGAAATTTGGTTTGAACAATTTGGATATCTTCCAGTATTTGCATTTGAAGTCCACAGTTTTGTTAATAGAAATATTCCGTTAGCTGATAATGAATCTATTGATGTTGACTTAATGCAGGCTTTGGCAGAGGTTTTGTCTCTAAGATCTCCATAAAAGCACAATGGGAGACAGAGAATTAAAAGATTATCTGGAATTGAACCTTTTGGAGGAACTGAAACAACTTTCAGAGATTCTTCAGATATGCATGAATCCATCAGTGACAGAGCTCCCACACAGGGTGTCCAGAAACAGTGCGTCCAGCAGCCTTTGGTTTCCTGGAGTCCACGATGAGCTCCTCGGTCTTCCTGGTGTTGAGGGTCAGGTTGTCGTCGCAGTAAACAATGAATAATTATCAGATGAAGACGAAGCAGACATACAAACACTTTTAAAAAATAATTATTTTAAATCACAAGATGCTGATCCTGCTGTGTGCAGGATTGTTTTTTTTTTTTTGTGCAATGATAAAAATGCCTTACAACAAAAACAACACACATTTCTAAATCTTTCAACAAGTTTTCATTATTGATTAATCTGCAGCTTTAGGCTAGAAAATGTTCCCAGAGTCTGAGCTGATGTCCTGAAAAGACAGATATTTAATTTACAAACATATGAAACAGAGCAAACAGAAAATCCTTAAGAAGATGGAACCAGAAGATGTTTGGAAATTAGAAAAAAGGATTAATTGATTGCTGAATTCTTTGATTGTGGATTTCTGGATTATTTAATCTCTTCACCTCTACAACAAACTGGCAGTTTCCAAACCACGTGATCAACTGTTTCTCTCCTGATGAGATGTTAATTAGTGCTGCCTGTGGACTGTTGAGCAAACAGAGACTCCACCTAAACAACCACACACCCACCCACACACACCTATCCCCCGCCCCCTCAGCACGCAGGTGTGTGAGCAGCAGGAGGCGTGCTGAGCGCCAAACCCAAACTTTTTACGCACCGTGCTGCCGCTCACCTTCACCTGTCTCTTTCCGGCCGCGGATTCACACCTGAGCGTCGGCTGCTGCGGATATTCTCCCGTTCGCTCCAGAAAACGATGGATTGACGTTTTTTGGGAGCCATGCTCACACTGTATGTTCGTCTTGGGTCGCGCCGCCGAGTCCTCGCAGGGAACCGATCCCACTTGGATGCCCTCCATTCCCGTTTCCGCATTCCCGCAGCCGCCGTGCGCACTGCAGGCGTGGGGCTCAGATCCATGATCTCGACAGAAAAAACCGGTTCCTCCGGCTAATCTACCCAACTATTGCTGGCGGTGCATTATGTTTCCAGGCAGAGGAAGAAGGTGGAAGCGAGGGACCGGACGGCTGGTGACTGCGGGCTGTAGAAGGCCGTTTTCAGCGGACTGAGGAAGCCTGAAGCGTCTCATTGATCGCAGTTCGGATAAATCCTGGAACCGCCCGCCGCCGCGCTCCTTCATGTCCCGGGATGGAGAGCTGCTGTCGCTCCTGTATGCCCTGTTTAAACCGGCTCTGGGACTGCATTTGGCCCGACTTCCGCTACCCAGCCGTCCCCAACCACAACCATGTCATCGCCAACCCGGCCGCGGAGTCGGCGGAGATCCGCACGGTGTCCGGAGACATCCGCGTCCCGTCGCCCAAGAAGCGGCCGGTGCAGCTTTACGCGGCGCTCTTCGACTTCGAGGCCCGCAGCGACGACGAGCTGACGGTGAAGGAGGGCGACAAGCTGTCAGTGATCGAGAAGCGGGGGGAGTACGTGCTGGCCAAGAAGCTCACCGGGTCTCTGGAGTCCGGACTGATCCCGGCCAACTACGTGGCTCTGCTGCAGGACGAGTTCGCCAAACACAAGTGAGTGCCGGAGACACGTCCTCTGCTCCGTCCCCAGATCCCCCAGAGTCACCTGATCCGTGGTGCTGATGTGGGATCTGGTCTCTAATCTGCTGCTTCACCTCCTGTAAATCCCCCAAACGGTGCCAGAATGGGTTCAAGGGAATGATTTGATGCACATGAGCAGGGACAGAAGGGTTTACTGTTCTCACCGTGTGATCCGGATCCGGATCCGGATCTTGTTTTTGTGGGATCTGCAGGACGTTCGATCCGAGAAAGTCACAAAAGACGATTCTGAAACCGGAGAAATCCTGAAAATCTGGTCTGACAGCTGATCCAGGTTTGACCTCTGCTGTGTTTTTATTTATGAGCAGAGCGTCCCTGACTGGCCCACAGCAGGTTTGCTCAGCAGCACCTGGTCAGGTGGAAGAACTAATAATAACAATAATGATAATTATTAATAATTCAGACAGAGAATAAAACTATGCATCACGTGGAAGGATGAGCTGTCAAAGTCTGAGTGGATGAATGGATGAATGCTGTGATCTGACCTGATCTGACTCATTTTGATCTTCTCTACATTCACAGCTGAAACAGCTATTGATCATTCGGCAGCTGTTCTGATAACTGATCGAGCTGATTGGCTGATTTTCACTGATTCTTATTGTTTTTCATCTCATTTCATATCTAATATTCTTGATCTTTGACCAGAGTTCACAGATAATTCGAGTAAATGATTGATAGAAAATTTATCTGGAACTATTTCAGTGATTGATTGATGATTACCTGCAGCCCAGGGTGACTGGCAGTGTGTGTGTGTGTGTGTGTGTGTGTGTGTGTGTGTGTGTGTGTGTGTGTGTGTGTGTGTGTGTGTCATCATGGCAAAATGTGGTCCTGGACACACCTAAAGCAGTGTAGCTTTGGCAGGTGTGTGTGTGTGTGTCAGTTTCCAATCACAAAGGACCAAGACGAGCAAGAATATTCACATTTGGAATCAGGGGATTTTTGGTTTTCTGCTTCAGAAACGACTTAAATCAGTTATGGAAATAGCTGCAGAGTTATTGACTAAATTAACTGCTTCAGTCCTGTTTGGGACTCTGAATCTTGCTGGCATTCAAAGCAAAGTCTGACACAAACGTCTGGAGGTGGAAGCAGCGTCCTGCGCTGCTGTGGATCCCGACTGGAGCTAAATGTAGCCGAGAGCGTGCACGTGTTCACCGGCTGCAGCTGCAGGTCCTCCATTATTCATCCAGCCTGCAGGGAGTCGTCGTGTTTCAGCCGAGCTCGCTCCTCACTGTTTGTGTTCACAGTGCTGAGCCGACACAGACTCCAACGTCCCACTGTCCTCAAACGCACCACAGAAACTGACCATCAGGGCAGAAACATCTCTGATTCCTTCTATTAATGCTGAAGGTGATGAGCTGAAATGAGCTCTCTGCTGTTCAGTGTCTCCTGCAGCATCAGTGTAAAACAGCCAGTTTCCAGTTTCCCTCCATGGACTGAAAGGTTTGTCTCAGGGAGGACAGAATAATCCGAAGACCTCTCAGGGTAAAAGGCCTCAACAGCACCGCAGACGACCAGACGGTCAGAGCGACACGTCTGAGAAACAGGTTCAGCTTTAAAACCTTTGTGCTTTAGTCTCAGCTGGGTGTACCTAATAAACTGGCAACTGAGTGACATCTGTCCTCGTACACTCATCTCATAACTTCATGGTCTGTGGAAGGGAAAGTAAAAGTAAACGTACTGGTTTCTGTCTGGTGTGGAGAAGAAGGAGCAGATCAGTGAGGAGTCGGATTAAAATGAGATTTGATGAGTCATTTAAGGTCAAACAAAGATCCATGACGTCATTATCTGACCTTTACCAGAGAGCCTAGATTCACCTCACAGTATTTTCAGGGTTGAACATGAAGGTTAGTTTCATTATTGATCAATCTGATTATCTGATGTATCATTTTGTCTCTGAAATGTTGATTGATGGAGGAAAGACGACAACATGAAAAATGTCAAATCTGAAAAGTTTGCTTCAAAAAGGAACTGAAACAGTTGATTGATTATCGATTAATTGGTCACTGCTGATGAAGACTTGTTGCTTCAGCTCTGATGTTTTCATCGAGTTGTTCCTGTATTATTCCCAGAGAGGCTTCGGTTCATGCTGCCTTTACTTCAGAGTGTTTTCGGGTTCCGTGCTCTGATCTCAGATGTGATGTTTGTACAGTTTGAACATCCTGGTGAGTTTCTGCTTGTCGTTGCTGTGAGTGAAAGCTGATGAGTGATATGTGAGCAAACACTGGGCGGCTTTTAAAGACTCGTCAAAGAATCGTTCAGAGTCGCTCTTCAGGTCAGACGTGGACCGGTCCGTTCATCCTGAGTGTTTCTGACATGTTTGTCTTCATCGCTCCGTCAGCGACAGCCTGCGATGTGCAGAATGTGACCTGTCGAGGGCTGGAACTAAACTAAATACATTTACTCAAGTACTGGAGTACACATTCAATTTAACGGTACTTCAATTGAGTATTTTCTTCTTATGGTCCGACATGTCAGAGGGAAACTTTGCACTTTATCTGACAGCTTTAGTTACTGATTATTTTACAAATTCAGATTTTTACACCTGAAACCATCAGCTGATCGATTTACTCAATAATTTCAAAATTACTCAATAAAAATCAAAATTTACACAAGACTCAACTGAAAACAGCACAAAGACAATCTAACGTTTGACCTCGTTGTTTGATTGGTTTTTGTAAACGTCTTTGTGTTTGATTCCCTCGCTCGCTCTGATCATCCGCTCACCCTCCGTCTGTGTCGTCCATCTTGTCTCTTCTCTGCAGGTGGTACTATGGGAACATAAACCGTGTGAAAGCTGAGAAGCTGCTGCTCGCTTCCCAAAACAAAGATGGCTCCTTCCTGGTTCGCATCAGTGAGAGTCACAGTGATGAGTACACAGTCTCTGGTGAGTGCCTCCACCTCTCATCCTCTCATCCTCTCACCCACTCATCCTCAGCAGTGACCTCTGACCCCCGGCGGCCCCTCTCTGAACTCACCTGTTTCCTCTGACTTTTCCATTCCTTTGACTTTGTTTATTGCAGCTGTGCCTGCATGTGAAGAAATGAATTCACAAATTTAACAGCATGTAAAGAAACAACTGCACGTCGTACCGAACGAAACAGAACTGAGTTAAAACATGATGTTTCCAGGGGACGCTAGAAAGGGACGGACAAACCAGAATCAGTCCCTGGTCACTCTGAAGTGCCCTAAATCTGCTGCGTGTCTGGACTCTGAGGCGTCTTTCTGACTTTAGATGGTGTCAGATCAGAAACACGTGATCAAAGTGTTTGATTGTTTCTGATCAGCACTGATCAGTGATCAATATCAGGCACTTGTGATCTGCTCTGAGACTCGTGATCCGGTCACACGGTGCTGAAGATGTTTCCTTCAGTTATTTGTCTGTTTTCTTGGGAGCATCGAGCTCGTGTTCGGTGGAGTCCTGTTCTTCACCTCCTCCTCTTACGTTTCTTCTTCACCTCCTCTCTGTCTGTGTCCATCCGTCACCTCCTCCTGCCTGCCCTGTTGGCCTTCGTCTCCCTGCTCCTCTCTGCTGCCTCCGTGGAGGCCGTGAGGTGTCGGCCTGGCCTCAGCAGCCGTGGTGGAGCTGGTCGGTGCAGACTAAAGTCTGGTGCTGAATTCAGTTGTTTCTGCTGCAGACTTCTGTGATTTGACAGGACATTTGATTGACACGTGATCTGCTTTTGTTCTGGTGGTTCATGTTTTCATTTTCTCTTAATCAGAAAGAGACGAGTTTATATTAACGAGCTGCAAAGTGTTACAGCGCAGAAATATTAAAATCAGAATCAGCTTCACGTGTCCACACACGAGGAATTTGACTCCGGTTTAAAGATCTTGTGGGAGTTTAGAAACGGTGTGGCCTGAATATGCTTCTACATGTTGTTTCCTGTCTTAAATAATAAATGCCGGCCAGTATTGGTTTGGTTTTGTTACTAAATCTGGTTTAAGTTCTGGTTCTGGTTCTTGAGGTGCTTGTGATCTATATTTGGACAGTTCTTTAGGGTGAGGAGCTAAATGCTAACGAGGGCAGACGGAGGACGGACTGAATGGAGGAGGCGCTGGGGTTGATGATGAACTGATGGGTCTCAAACTGTTCACCAAAACAAACCAATCTGACGACGTTCACGTCACTTCATGGCACTGAATGTAAAATATGAAGATAAATGTTTAATGTTTTGGTAAATTCACTTTATTATCAAGAGCTGGATTCAACTCAGAATACTTTCTTCATCCCTCAGGAGGCAGTTCAAGGCACACAGTTCAGTTAAATCACGTGAAAATACGAATACGAGCATGTGAAGAGTTCAAATACACAGACGTTAACAACAGTGGCTGATCCAGCGACGTCGTTAGCATTAGCTTAGCTTAGCAGAAAGCCAAAATACACAGACTTTCATTAGTTTAAAAGCAGAAACGTAAACATGAGGTTTTAGCTGCGATCCTTTGGGTGCAGTGATTTCCTGCGGAGGCAGCCAGGCTAGCTGTTTCCCCCTGATTTAAGTCTTTATGCTAAGCTAAGCTAATCCCTCCTGGCTCCAGCCCTGCAGTCAACAGACACGAGACTGACGTTGATTTCATGGTCTGTGATTCCTTTAGTAGATTTAGCTTTTCTTTTTTTTTAACATATATATATCCGACAGACACAGCAGCTGATTGGCTGAATAACGTTCACAGACTTGAACTGGAGCTTTAAAACAGAAGGACTCGGTGATCCTGGACCAGCTGCAGGCCTCAGAGTTTTGCTCTTTAATCTGATGGAGCTCATGAGATTTAAAGCTCGTGTCGCTCCTGAATCACCTCCACCTCATTTCTGTCGGCTGCTCGTGACTTTGTCCCTTTTCCTTTTCGTTCTCTGGCATCTGCATCTTCATCCCTCCCTCCCTCCTCTTCTTCAAGGTCCTTCAGGTCCCCTGGGGGTGGGGGGTGCTGCAGTAGACGTTCAGTTTTCACAGCGTGCCAGTCCTCCTGAAATATGCATCATCAGCGCTCTGAGTGCACGCGAGCCTGAGCGTGACCACGCCACACCTTCAGCAACACACACTGAGCGCTGCGGGGCGTAATATGACTGTACCTTACATTCAGCCACAGATGATTGATGTTTAAGATCAACTTTATTGATCCCACGCTGGGGAAATGACCTTGTTACAGACAGCAAGAATAAAAAAGGAAGCAGAAAAAGAACAAAGAGACAAGAAAAAGGAAACAAAATGAAATCAGCTGTTTGTCCATCATGAACAATAAGTGTTTAAAGCTGTCGTAGGTTTCTGTTCTGAGCTGCACATAGTAAAATACAGTGTATAATATAAATATGAGCACAGTAAAAAATATGTAATACTGCACTTTTTTTTTTTTTTTTTTTTAATCTATTTCCAGCATCTGTCAGATTATTTTGTGCAGTCTACGTGTTTGATTCACGTCAGGAAAAATTACCTTCGTCCAACAAATCTTTGTGTTTTCCAAACTGAACGTGTGTAACATGGATCATGTGACCACTGTCCTGTCCGGCAGCCCGCAGCGAGGGGAAGGTGTACCACTTCAGGATCCAGCGCTCCTCCATCGGCGCGTACTTCGTGTCGGATAAGATCTCCTTCGCCACGCTGGGAGAGCTGATCTCCTACTACCAGAAGAACCCCCGCAGCCTGGGGGTGCCGCTGGAGGAGCCCTGCGCCCAGCAGGTAGGACCCACCACAACTCTACGTTTGTACGTCTATTCTTGTGAGGACCCCGCTCACATAACGGATTTTAGCGGTGTTTTGGTCTCCTCCAGCTCCTCCAGAGAAACGTCGTCTCCTCACTGTGTTCACCAGCTGTCCTCTGTTTGCTGCTCAGCGTTAGCGCGCGGCGGGTTTTTAGAGCCGTTTGCTGCTGACACGAGGGCAAACCTGAAGGGTCGCGCCATCATTGATACGTTTTAATGTAAAAACATCGATTATAGACACTTTAAACACTTTACAGAGGTGTTTAAAGCGTCCTCACTTTCCAAATGCGTCTCCACTTCAAAGGTCTAAAAATCTAACTGGTCCTCACAAAGATAGAAGTACAAGAGCACGACTGACACAAACAGCATGATGTTGGTGGAAATCATCTGTATGCATCGTGTTTGTGTCTGAATATAACAGTTATCATGTTCACCTGATGTTCACCTGAACGTGCGAACATCTGCACAGCTTCAAACACACACATTACAGATTAGATTAACTTTATTGTCCACCTTGGTGGAAATTCGTCTTTGGCTTCTAAAATGCATTAAATGAAACCAAAGACAGATCCTACAACGACAAATTGTGCTAATAGGCACGAAATAGCAGCAGCAGGTAAAAATATTACAGCCAACAGAGAAAACACTGAAAATCCTTCATTTAAACACGTTTCAAAAGACAAACTCTGAATTTAAGTGTTGCGGTGCTGTTGGTGCTCCTAAAGCGTCACAGAATTAATATACATTTCATACATTTGACTCCAGTTTACATGTTAGACAGCGTTATGATGAAATCACTCTGTCGTTTTCACGTCTCTTCTTCTTTGTGGAAGCGACGACGCGTCATCGACTGAAAGAAAACAAAACAACACATTATTTTCTTCTGTCAGGACACGTTGGTTAAAAAAGGCCGTGGCTCTGAGTTCACTCCCTGTTCGTGCACTCCTGGATCTCCACAGGAGGAGCTTCACCTGTTGACAGACACGTGAATAAATGCTAGCTGCATTAGCGCGCGCTGTCCCACCTGCTGGTTATGAGCCTCTTCAGGTTAGGAAGCAACACACGTGACAGCTGAAGCGCGACCTGAGCCGGAGAGTAGAAACGTGTTAAATGAGTTCAGCGTCTCCATCTCTGCACGTCACCAGCAGGTGAACTTGGGCCAAAAACTCACCTGAGTTTGCAGCTAAGCTAACAGAAGCTAACGTCTGTGGTGTTTCTCAGTGAAAACCAGCAGCCAGTAAAGACTCAGAACAACAGCAGGGCTGATAATGAAGTCCTGTTTCAGTTTCCAGTCCACGATGTTCCTGCATCTCCGTTAATTGGAGCGTCTTTGTCTTTGCAGGACGAATCTGAAACAAAGTCGAACAAAGAGCCTGAATGAATCTCTGTGCTGTCGCACCGCAGCAGCAGGTTAATGAGTGCCGTCCTGCTCTGTACGTGTAAATGAGCACCGAGAGCCAAGTGCACTTTGGAGCGTAATTAAGCAGAGAGTAAAGTTTTTGGAGGAGTTGTAGACAGTGAGGTGGCGGTGTGTTAATTACAGGCGCTGTCTGCGCTGCAGATCACATCAAACCCCGCGAGCTCCGTTCTTTATTCACGGCTCATCAGCTCGAGCCCGGCGGGAGACGACGAGTATCCGGAGACTTTTCACTGCGAAATGAGAAACCAGCAAAACGCCCACTCGGCACTTTTTTAGAGAGTCTCATTACAGATGCAGAGCGACGTTTTAGAAAGAAGATTCAGGAACATTTGAGGATTTTAAAGACGAGCGTGTCTGAGAGCACGAAACCTTCTGGATCAGAGGCCACTGAGTGACTCCACCTCTTCTCTGTTCCCTTCCAGAGGAAGCTGTGAGTCTGAGGCCACGGACACACACACACACACACACACACACACACACACACACACACACACACACACACAAGAAGAGACGCTAACAGCAGAACAAGAACAGATGGAAAAATCACACTTTGTTTCAGTGTGGAAGGATTTTTTTATGTAATATTTTCTGAGCTTTTAACATCAAACAGAATCAATATGTTAACTGTAAGTATTGATTCTGTATTTGTGCCTTTTGCATTTCATGACTGGGTGAACTGGGAGTCCACATTTTTTGGTTTGGAGCAGCGATTCAGCACTAAATCCTCATGACTCGACGTTTTCAGTTCAATCCTGAATATGTGAACGTGTAGACAGAAGAGCTGTTTGTGTTTCATGCTTCTCTCTGCAGAGATGCAGAACAGACTGTTTATTTCAGTTTGTGCTGGACGAACTCCTGGTTTTTGGTTTTAGACGCTGCTGTGTTCATTCATTCATTCATTCATTCATTCGATGTGTGTGAACGAAGGACTGATGAGTTGAGCGACACGTTGCTTTGTGTTTCAGCTGATTAACACTTGAATTTATCATTTTTATATCAAATCAATTGATTTGTAGTGTCTTACATGTGAATTTAATTTATGAATCATGCTTTTCTGTAACCTTTCATTTCATTTTATCAAAGCACTTGATCATCAGAACAAAATGTTTTGTTTCACCTGATTCTTAATGACAATAAATTTGGCATAAAACTGTCAGATTTGTGTGTTTTTATTGTCGTTCATTCATTCGTTCGTCTTCCACTCACCACACGACGCTGCTGATTGGTGCGTTCGTGTCTCGATTCGATGAAGGTGAAGACAAAATATATCCAAATATTTCCAGACGTTCTCATCATGGTCCAGAATTTTTGTTCACTGTCCAATTAGAAAAGAGTTCTGACTCACGTTAGAACATTAAAGTCAAACAGTCAACAAGCAGCATTCAAGAGAAGGAGCCCACGATAGTCCAGAATCAGAGGGGATGTGTGGACGTGCAGGTCACAGCTGTGTGCCTCAGCTCCTCCTCTGGTCCATGAACATTCAAACACTGTTTTCCTGCTTTGCCCTGCAGGAGCAGAAATCTGTCATGTTCAGGATCACACAGGGACCCTGTGAGTCTGTGTGTGGAGTCATTTTGACTTAAAACACAGTCGCTCAGTGTTGGAAAACGTGTAAATACGCCACTGCAGCGCGTCTGTTTCGCCGCCGTCTGCGTCTCTGCAGCGGCGGCGTCTCACGCTGTTTTGATGTAAACTGTCTGGACTCACCCTGTCGTCTCTGTGCAGCGGGAACTGTTCGACATGGAGCCGTGGGAGAGGCCGCGAGAGGAGTTCAGGCTCCATAAGAAGCTGGGAGAGGGCCACTTCGGAGAGGTGTGGGAGGCCCTGTGGACCACGGAGAACAGGAAGGTGGCCATCAAGACGCTGAAACCAGGTACGAGTACAGGAGACGCTGTGAAGAACACGGCCTGTACTACGTTTATTAGTACTGTGAAGAACACGGCCTGTACTACGTTTATTAGTACTGTGAAGAACACGGCCTGTACTACGTTTATTAGTACTGTGAAGAACACGGCCTGTACTACGTTTATTAGTACTGTGAAGAACACGGACTGTACTACGTTTATTAGTACTGTGAAGAACACGGTCTGTACTACGTTTATTAGTACTGTGAAACACCAAAACAAAGAGGCTGATTCCTGTTAATAAACCCAACAAAAACAAAACACACAGCGAAGTGTCTGAACACAGAGCCCAAAAACACAATACATGATATAAAGTGACCTGCCTGGAATGTGCATTCACACGCTTCTGATTGGCCGGTTCAAGGAGCTCGTTCAGGAAGCTGAATGTGGAGCGAGGGACAAAAACACGAAGACGGTGGAATATTTCAATGACAGACGGGAGGAAGGGTGGATGAAGTTTCACATTATTGGGCAGAGAAAGAGGTGGAGGTTGTTAGAAGAGGTGAATGACGGGTTAGAGGCGGCGATGGAGAGACGAATGAGGGCGGGGAGGGTAAACATGTCAAATATGGACAGTTTGGAGAGGCTGCGTGGAGACAGATGTGGTTTAAATAGAACAAGAGATAATCAAATCTGGTAAAGTTCACCAATAATTCTGCTTGTCCCCGTCCAGAGGACACCAAGCAGGACGAGTTTGTGAAGGAGGTTCAGGCGCTGAAGAGCCTCCATCACCCGAAGCTGATCCAGCTGTTGGCCATGTGCTCCAGAGGAGAGCCGGTCTACATCGTGACGGAGCTGATGAGCAAAGGAAGCCTCAAGTCCTACCTGGCCTGTGAGCGCTCACACACACACACACACACACACACACACACACACACACACACACACACACACACACACACACACACACCTGAGCCAGGTGATAAAGATCAGAGCACCCGTTGGTTCATTCCCTGCTGATGAAAGAGGAGACTCCACCGTGGAAGAGCTTCAGAAAAGGAAGCTGATTCAGCTTCAGGTTTGAGAAGTTCAGCCTCACCTCAGACTTTTTTGGAACGTCCTCTGAAACCGTATTTAGGCCAAGTGACGTTAAATCTGCCCGTTAAATCCAAAGCAAATGGAATTATAATCTGCGCTCTGGCAGCTCCGCTCGGCAGAGAAATATTGTTCTGATGTTTTACAAAAGGCTTTAATCACAGTGAGTCTTAGCGAGCAGAGTGTGAGGGTTCCGCTCAAAGCTTAGTGCTCCGTGACTCATTTCTGCTCCACAAGATCTGAAGATTAAGAACGGAGTTCTACACTCGGTACTACAGTAAAAGTACATGCGAGTTGTCAGAAGTCCTGTTTCCTCTCTACCCCTCCAAAAGAGGATCTGCCATCCCATGTGAACAAGGAACAGGACAGTTTTTAATGTTGGTTTCACTCACAAATCACATCCCGAGCAAACAGGAGCGACTCTTACGCTTTATCTTACTCTTATCTTAGACTAAAATGTATTTTGTAAAATGTGTTTGATGTTCACTTTGTGTTGAAACATTTAGAGCAATTCAACTCCATTTTAACTTTAACTCAGAGCGTTGATTCAGATCCAAACTCGGCCAACTTGACTCTGTGTGTGTGTGTGTGTGTGTGTGTGTGTGTGTGTGTGTGTGTGTGTGTGTGTGTGTGTGTTCAGCTGCTGAGGGCCAGGTGCTGACTTCAGCTCATCTCATCTACATGGGCAGTCAGATCGCGGAGGGCATGGCTTACCTGGAGGACAGAAACATCGTCCACAGAGACCTGGCTGCCAGGAACATCCTGGTGGGAGACGACCTGGTCTGCAAGGTGGCCGACTTCGGCCTGGCTCGGATTATTAAGGTAGGCTGTGTGTGAGGAAGAGGAGGGAGACAGCACATACACACTCTGTGAATTTGTGGAGAACCAGGTTTTAGACTAATGCTAGTGGAGATTTTAGACTAAGACTAATGGAGCAGCACTCAGAATATTTTATTTGCACAGAGCCTCCAAGACGTCCAAAGACTTTATATCAGCTAAGAAAGACACAGCTTAAAGGTTCAGTGTGTAATACTTCAACAGTAGTACTCAGTACTTAATGTTTACTGTAAATAAATCCGCCTCCGTCTCTGCTGGTCTGTGCTGCGTTTCACCTTTTAAAGAAATGCAGTAAAAGCAGCAACTTGTTCTAAACTGTAATCATTTGATCATCTGTCTGAAGTATAATAGTCTGTGTGAACTTTAACGTGTATTTTCATCAGCTGGTCAGTCGAAGGCGTCTTCATTCATCTAACCAGCCTGCTGTTTACACACGACGGTGTGACGCCATCTTTGTTGTCATCTGAACGTTTCATTGACCTCATTTGGAAGGTGGATGTTGGGGGTTCATGGGAAATGTAGTGTTAAATTAGAGAAGCACGAAAGGCTGCAGAGCGCGCTGTTAAAGTGTGTGTTTTTACTCTGCTAACGCTCCACCGTCTCTCTCTCCAGGACAGCGTGTACACAGCCAGTCGAAACACAAAGATCCCGGTGCGTTGGACGGCGCCTGAAGCAGCCATTTACCAGCGCTTCTCCGTAAAATCAGACGTTTGGTCGTTCGGAGTCCTGCTGTACGAGATGATGTCACGAGGCAAGATGCCTTATGAAGGTACAGCGTTCACGTCGGGCTGCTTTTTAACGGAGGAGACAGGAGACAGGAGACGGACTCCTGAGTTCACCTGTTCATTAATTAGTGGAAAGTGGTTGTTCTGCTTCCAGTGTGAGGTCACAGCCCTCTGAGAAGACTTCAGAACATTCAGAACGACCTGTTGGACAAACAGGAAGAACTAACACAGTGTTGGTTTTCGACGTGGACGTGGGTCACATGGCCAGCCTGCGTCCAGCTGCTGTCCCTCCCGCTTCAAGTGATCGTGGTCTTTCACATTAACAGATAAAACATGAACACTGGCCACCATCATGTCATTACACAGACTGACCGACTCTCAGCACCCCAAAACTTCAGCATCCCTGGTTTGAGGATGTAAATGTTTCAAAATAATTCAACAGCTGCTTTCTGTGGTTTTTAACTAAAAGACACTCAAACAGGAGGAAACTGTGTACCTGTTTGGGACTATTTTCAGCGGCGGATTAATGGCTGTCTGCACAGTGGAGTGCTCTGAACATGCTTTATTTTGTGTCTGCAAAAGAAAAGGTAGCAGAA
Source organism: Chaetodon auriga (assembly GCF_051107435.1). NCBI lineage: Eukaryota > Metazoa > Chordata > Actinopteri > Chaetodontiformes > Chaetodontidae > Chaetodon > Chaetodon auriga. The sequence goes on from NC_135083.1 coordinate 2,029,144, forward strand.
TTAGTAACTCCTCCATGTCTTTACTTCCCTCTCTTTTAGGAAAAAGCAACAAGGAAGTGTTGGACCTGCTGTCGTCTGGGTTTCGGCTGCCCTGTCCAACCCGCTGTCCTCAGAATATTTACCGGATTATGATGGACTGCTGGGCCGCCGAGCCCTCCAAGAGACCCTCCTTTCACGCCCTGCACAGCCAGCTGGACACCATATATGCCAGGATATATTTCAAGACTATAGAGGTTTAGATGGAGGAGGAGGGTGATGGGAGGGTTTTGATCCGCTGCATCTGGACATCAACAGCAGGATGGACTGCAAACATGAAGAAGGAAGGAAAGGGGGATGAGAAATAATAAGGGATGCTCTCCTCCACCTTTCAGCCCACTTCCACAACAGGCTGTGTGGACTTTAAGAACACCCTGCTGTGAAAGCAGAACTTCAGCAGCAGATAAGCTGCTGAAACGTTCAGAGGACGCTCGTCAGATCACAGACCAGTGAGGACGCTTCATTTCTCGGGCTAGAAGGAAGCGGAGAAGCGAAAAGAGCCTGAGAAAGGTGTGTAAATACACTCCTGCGTAAAAACACCTGAACACTAAAACCCTCAGCACATTCACAGAACCAACTGTTTTTAATTTTGTACCCTTCTGTGTTTTCTAAATGATGTTTTATTACTTCTGTACGTGCCATGTCTGTGTATGCACACTTTGAAATGTTCTGAGCTCACAGGACTCAAACGAATGGCCCGTCTTCGGACTGCAAAGCCAGTGCTAAAATCGAGGTAATGTGCAATAATTACGTGCTCGCAGGGTTTTTAGCCACGTTAGCAGCCTGGTGCTAAAGGTGCTGATGTGGATCGCTCAGTCGAAAATGAAATATCTCAACGCAGATTGAACCGATCGTGTCAGAGTTTCATCATGTCATCTCTGAATGATTACAGTGACCAATAACTCTTTCACTGAATGGCATGCGAGTACGGTACGCTAGAAAAAACCCAAACCTGTCCGTAATAGGAATAGTTCAACATTTGGGGATATATACTTCTTTGCTCTCTTGCTTAGAGAAGATTAATACCACATTGATGTTTCTACGTTAACTATGATGCTGGAGCCATTAGCCTAGCTTAGCATAAAGACTGGAAGTAGGGGGAAACAGCTAGCCAGGCTTTGCCCACAGTTAAAAAACACGCCTACCAACACTAGTCATATGTTGTCCCTGGTTTGTTCAATCTGTGTGCAACCAGAACTGACTTGCAGCTGTGCACAGGGACTTCCTGGAGTCTGCTGGTTGCCTGGCAATCCCAAAGTGACAGTGAAACTGGGGGCTGCGAAGCGAGTGTGGTGTAGCAGCTGTACGGGGTTTTGCAACTACTGGGATGGTCACATGACACCGCTGACCCTAAAACATTTTGTGTTGAGCGTTTCACCTGGAGAGTGACTCTAGAAAGCAGAACAAGGAAGCCTGCCGAGGCTTTTTTGGTGAATGTGCCTGCTGAGCAGCTTCTCTAGAAAAGGCTGATGTGCCATCTTTGAACAGAATCCAGTTCTCCTTATTTACGTTCATGGTCCAGCTGCTGGTCTACCTGTACAGCAGAGGAAAGCTTCGTGTCCCACAGGGGCAGTCAGCCCGGAGGACAGCAGTCAACAGTAAATACAATGATATGGTCCAATATATACAGACCAGTTATACCTGGTTTCCCCTTGTTTCCAGTCTTCAAACTAAGCTAACTGCCTCCTGGTTTAGTGTACAGAGTGGTGACGATCTTCCCACTGAAGGCTTTGAAAGAAGCAAATAAAGTTATTTCCCAAAAGGTTGAACTATTGACTTTAATGTGAAGAAGAATGACGCACGCGAACATGCTGCCGTCAGCGTGTTAGCTCGTCAGGTAACACACAGGCTACACTTCAGCACTTATAACATGCTAAGCTGAAAACAGTGCCACTCATTAGCACATTTAGCACGTCAGGATTGAGCTTAACGCACGGCTGAGCCTAAACACAGCTGAGGCTGACCAGGTGACGCTGAGCGTGGTCAGCCCAGTCTGACGTAAAACCACCACAGAGGAAGAACCAGCCGATTTGATTGATGTGACGTAACGTTTTTTCCTGTGGCGACACTCAGAGTTAACTTCTTTCATCCAGATCTACTTCAGAGTTTCCCTCCTTCTTTTAATCCAGCCTCCACCTGTTGTTTTCTATCCTCATGGGCTCCTCGTGGCTGCACACTGTTAATCTCAATATTAACCACAAGTAGAAATTCTTCAGCCTAACTTCTGTTACTGGAATTTCAGAAGGTTTTGGCAACTCAGTACATATCTAATACTCTAATACACTGGATGCAAGTTTCTCTGGAATTGTTTTTATGCTCCTGTGATAAATTTTGGGGGTTGACACAGTGCTTGAAAAGCCGGTGACCACCGAGCCATGTGTACAGGCCTTAACTTATTAAAGCTCTTTGAGAGGCCCACAGTAATGGCCAGTTACAGGTATTGTGCCTATGTTTACACTACAGACTCTGCCCACACACACGTCAAAACACAGACTGTGAATTAGAAAAGTGAAGAGCTGATGAAGTCGTGCACAGTGAATGTGTCGGGGGGGGGGGGGGGGGGGATTTCTGCACCACCAAATTGTACAACACTGTCGCAATGCAATGCAATTTCAGAACAATGCAACCTTTGTCTTTATGCATGACTTTTACAGCAGACAAAGCCAAGTTCAGGAAACTTTAGCCATAATCACCGAATCACCAGAAGGAGTTGGACGTTTTAGGCTGAGTGCCATCAGGTACCGAACACCAGTAGTGCAAAGAATAAAGTATTTTAAGTATTCTTTTGAAAGGCGTCTGTGTTTTCTGTCATAACGTCTGCTGTCTTTTCCATGTGCACGGGCCGCATTCCACTTATTTCCCTGAGTATTAATGGGAAGAATGTGGGACGGTAACTGATAATGAGGCTTATTATGACTGACGGCACCGTCAATCGACAAAGGAGATAGTTTTACGTGTGCTTACAGGCTCAGCATCAGACGTGGCTCTGCTGACGCGTCCTCGTGCACTTTGTTTTCTCTGCTCTGAATCAGCTGGTTGAAAGGTCGACTGCTGTACTGTTGTGTCGTTTTTCATAAGTGCTGCTACATTACGCAAATAACACAGCTTGTACACAAAAATCAGGTGATTTCACAAAAACTTTTCAGCCCAAACTCCACTTATACAAAATACACAAGGTCCTTGTGGACCTCATGCTAAGATTTACCAAACTTTTTTTCCACAGTTAAATTTTGAACCGTCATCCTCAAAAATCATGTGACTTAAGAGGTAAACCTGTCATCACCAGGTCGCAGCAGATGCTGTCAGAACGTCACAGTTTGATCAAAGGAAGAGAAAATGAACGCATCCTGAATTCTGTACGCCATGAAAGCCTTTAAGTGAAGCGTCAGAGGTGACTGACGTGCCGTCACTCCTCCACTTGTTACCACATCTCGTCTGAACTCAGACAGGAACTTCTTGACGGGGTGGAGCTGCTCTGACAGATGAACTTCTGTGTCTGTGGCCTTCTCTTTCACAAACGTCTGATTCTAGACTTCACTGGAACTTCTTCACAGCACTCCTTAAGATCTGATTCCCGAGTTTGATGTGACTCGTGTTCCTGATTTCCTTTTACGACTCTTGAACCTGGTTCTGACTCCAGGTTCGTAGGATTGGGTGATGTATGTCCAACCAGCCAGCCCTGGTAGATTGTTGGGCTGTCTCCAGGTGCACCAGCAAACCCAGGTGGTACACAGGTGTAATCACCTTTTCCCAAACTGGACACACAAACCTCTCAAGAACAACTTTTGGGTTTCCAGAGTGTGAAAAGTCCTCCTGACTGACAACTGAAGACATGACAATTAAAACTCATTGAGCTGTTGGTGAACATACTGCAGACTGGACGGGTGTAAAGAAACCTCGCCAAAAAAAAAATAAAGGCCAGCCACTGGATTTTTGACCACCTGTCCACACATAACGTCTTCTAACTGATCCATAAAGCATCAGTAAACGTCTGTTAACATTAATAAACCCTTTAGCTGCAGCTGACAAACCCCACAAGCTCACAGACTCGAGATTCAACACATTTCTACTTTCAGAAACTTTCAGAAATACTTCTGGTGTATAAACATTATATTAAATACATAAAAGCTGCTCAGGTCTGCTTCTTTTGTCAACTCTTGAAACTGACCAGTGTGTCCATTCACCTGAAAAAAAAGTTTTTTTGTTTTTTTTTTTACTTAGGTAGCAATGCCACAGTGTAGAAATACTAAAGTAAAACTGCATTTAAATATTTCGGTAAAAATACAAAAGTATTACCGTCAAAATCTACCTAATGTACCAAAAGTAAAAATACTCATGATGCAGAACATCAGGCTTTATTTTATTATTGGATTCTGATCATTGATGTGTGTTCAGTCCTGCAGCTCATTTTAATGACGTCATATTTAATGGATCGAATACTTTAACCTAAAATAATACAATTTATTCACTGGTTATATTTTATAATATTAATCCAAATCTATAAAATAACAAAAAAAAACTTCAATACAGTGAAGTAAAAAGTACAAAATTTGCCTCTGAGTTACTCACATAAAGTACTTAGAAAAGTACCCGTCTGGAGCAGTGTGTGTGTACATTTACCTGTCCTATCCATTCATCCATTCATCCATTCATCCCTCAGTAACCTGCAGTCATTGTGGTCGTTTGTGATTTATGACGCATCTGTCTGATCATAGGCGGAGTTCCCGTGAATACTATTATGGTCTGGCAGGAGGAAGTTGTTGTCAGTGCTTTCAGCGCAGCAGTCACAGTCTTAACAGGACAAACCCATCAGCAGTTTCGCTGTAGGCATTCCGAGGATTCCCAGCGCTCCATCCTCTCTACCTGTCCAACAGGTGTATCCGGCTGTCTCCGCTGACGCGCTCTGAGGCAGAGGAGGCGAAGGCGGCACTGCGCGGCGGCCATTCATGGTCATCTATGGGTGAGTGTCTGCGGAAAGCTTGTCCATGTCTGGAGGCTCTATGGCAGAGGATTTTCAGCGACAAGAAGGCTTCTTCTGGAGAAGGAGGAGCGCGCGGTGGCAGCGGAGGAGAAGGAGACGGCGGCGCTGAGGAGAGACCACCGACGGCGAGTCCTCCGGCGCAGGACAGGCCGTCCGAGAGCGGCGCCGTGTACACGGCGCTGTGGCCCTTTGAATCCCGGCACAAGGATGAGCTGTCGTTCCAGGAGGGGGACCTGTTCAGTGTCATCCGCCGCAACGGGGACTGGTGGAGCGCGCGGAGGATCGATAAGAACGGGCGCGTCCTGGACACCGGGATCGTGCCCAGTAACTACCTGGTCAGGGCCGAATCCCTGGAGATGCAACCGTGAGTGTTGAGCTGCGACAGCTCGTTTCTAATTTCCTGCACACCTGAAGTTATCAGTCAGAACACCTGAACTCTGAGACATTCATGGCAGCGTGAAGCACAGTGTCAAGTGTGGACATACACAAAGGGGTGGACAAAATAACAGAGACAGGGCCTAAACCAGCCTCAGTCCTGACAGTTTAAGCCAAAGCTTGTTACAAACTTTACAGGTGTGATGAGTCACTGAAGTATTACATGTGTTCGGCTTTAAACTCTGCTCTGCTTCCACCTCCAGCCACAGGAGTCAGTTTGGGATAGGTCTATTTCCTGGCTTTGAAACACATGCACATCTCGCTTGCTGCCTGTGAAATCTCTATTTTACTACAACCTTTCGAGCTGAGTCAGCGCCTCTACACCTGATTATAAACTGTTATATGAAGTGATGAGCTGAATCAAACAGCTTCAGGCTGAACCAGTGTTTTACAGCAGAGGTCTGCATGCAAACTATGAGAAGCAGAACTTGTGGAAATGTGGAAACTTTTGTGGAAGCCAGTGTTCAACACCGTCACTGACAGTACAGGGCGACTGGTTGGACTTTGTGGCATGTTGACACAAATGACAACAGAATCACTAATAAATAAGACTTCTTTGATTCAACGAGTCCTCTGGATTCCAGCTTGCATACACTTACCAAACCGATCTTTTAAGCAATAAATGTTGGCCTGTTTTTTCAAATTTCATCAGTAGGGCAGCGAGACCTGATGTGAGCAATAGCATCCTCTAGGTATGTCAAGTATGTCCATCATCACTTCTCTCGTCCTCACACCGTTTAGGTTTTCATGCAGTGTGTTTGGATATTTGATTGAAAATCAGATTATTTCACTTCTCTGCATCACTTCAGTGACACTGTGACAAACCGCCGTCTGCGGCGTCACGTCTGCGTCTCAGCAGTGATGAAAACTGGGACGCCGACACTGCGACAGTCGGCTTCACCACTTCTTCTTTTGTCTCTTTCCCCTTCTGTCTGTTTATTGCTGCATCAGAATGGGAAGTGTGTACCGTGTGGTTATTCCCACACGTCAGGTGCTGCAGAGCTGGAACTAATCATAGAGTTGGTGGAGCTTTTGAGTGATTCTAATCAGAAATAAATGACAAAGAAAAGTTGCAAACACGTGTAAAAACACAGGCTCAGGCACATTAGATGCTGCTTCACAGTGATTTTTCTTTGTCATGCACCATAAATAGAGTAAATTTCCAGATCTAGAATAATATTCCAAGGACAAACTATCTCAGATCATTATGTCAAGTTTGAAACCACGCAGCCACTTCCTAATAATTACCTTCTGGCTTTCTGTCCATCCAGATGGTTTTTTGGGACAATGAACCGCTTTGAGGCCCAAAGCCACCTGCTGGGACCAGGAAATGACCAGGGAGCTTTCCTCATCCGACAAAGTGAGAAGGACAACGTTGGATACGTTCTATCAGGCAAGACGAGAAGGAGGGTGGCGATGGAGGAAGAGTGAGGAGGGCGAGAGCGTTACAGCGTCAGCGGGTTAAGATGAAGTGAGGAGGGAGTTTCACTTCTCTTCAGAAACAGTGTAGGATGTATTCAGAGAGGTGGAAAACACGCTAAAAGGGCAACAGTCGGCCTCAATGCAGTAGTTTTTGAGAAGGCCGCTCAGCTGACAAGGAAACCAAGACCCTGCGAAACACAATGAAAGGCTGTCTCACTGGAGAACATCACACCTCACTCGACCTCGATGATGCTCACAGTAACCATCAGCTTGTTTTTCCACTCTCACTATAAGAATAAACATTTTAAACTGTTTGAATGTCTCAAACAACGCCGGGAACTCAGAATGGCGAATAAACAGGGGCGTGCTGACCCAGCCGAAAGACTCCGTAAAAACCCCAGAAGCTAACCGAAGTCCATGTGGGCTCCGTCTAAACTGATCAGCACTGACTGAGCCCGAACAAGCTGTAGCTTCATAGATAAACCAGAATTTTGGCGACACTATCAGGTTTACTCCTTATCTTCCTTTCTGTTCTCTTCAAGCTCATATCGTTCTAGCTTCATGCGTCTGTTTTGCCACGTCACTGATGAACAGATTATTTCAGCTCAGCTGGTGTCCTGGGAGACAGCGAGGACACCAAAAGACACAGCTTATTGTTTTTGTGGAGGAAACTTGCATGAATCCCGCTCTCATATCTGTAAGACGAATATGAAGCCACAGCCTGCAGGTGGTTAGCTTAGCTTAGCTAAGCTTAGCTCCACCTGCCTGCATCTCTAAAGCGTGCTCATTCCTCCCATGAACAGTCTGAGGGCATTTACCTGCTGCCCTTTCAAAGAGCAGCAGCACAAGCGGAACCACAGAAAATGTCAGTATTTATGTTTTCCATCATTTCAGGCGTCTTACTAATCTGCACCTTTCAACATGACCTACAACAGTGGCTTCCAGCGAGGGGCGCTCAGTGAGAGTCATCCCACAGGTCTGCTGAAGACCAGGATGTACGGGACCAAGCCAAAAACTGCCTGTCAGCAGTTCATCCAGAGTGTCACGATAACAGCAACAGATTACTGATTCAAAGCATTTATGGTGACTAATAAACAACATGCGATACGCTGAAGTATTACCTGGTTAGACGGCTCTACATTTCTGTTATGCATTAGTCAGACTGGCTATGGTGGCCAGGCTAACAACCACCACTTTAAAGTTAGTCTGGACTTAGCCTGGTTTGTTTTCTAATCTAGCCTAATATAATCTGGGGGTTGTTTCTGACAGATATCGTGAATTAATGTGGTGAATGCAGTAACTGACTGAGACGATCGCCAAAGACACAGAAAACAAGCTGAGATAAAGCGAAAATGTCATTTAAAGTTTGTTTTGATGGGAAGTTGAATGTTAGATGTGGGAGAACGTGTGAGGAGGCTCGTCTGCTGCGTTCACTGCCTCAGACTGAGATGACATCGACTCTGATGTCTGATGGGGAAAAACATACATGACAAACATTTCTCGTTCGTCCAGTTTGGGCTTCCTGACATTTTTAGTTACAGCTTTACAAAATAAAAAGATGATGGACTGATTTGGCGTCGTATTCCTGCAGACGCCCCAGTGTCTTAACTCAACGGCCTGATCTTTACGTTTCACCTCTTAAACACGTAAAAAGCTGTTTCTGAGTTTGTGTGTGAATCTCTCTGCAGTGAGGACGAGCAACGGGGTGAAGCACTTTAAGGTCCTCCAAGGAAACGAGGGTCATTTTTACGTGGAGCCCAGCCACCACTTCAGCTCTCTGATCGACCTGGTGGAGCATTACGGCGCCAACAGCCTGAACAACACATGCATGCTGGGAAACTCCTGCAGGAGGGTAGGACAGGCTGCGTGGTGTCTGTCTCTCTGCTTCTTCAATTGTTTGTTCCTCTTATTTCTGTTCATGTGAAAACAAGAAGTGTGGACATGAAAATATTTCTGTCAAACACGGATTTCACTAAACCCTGAGACACACACGTTCATGTGCTTCCTTGTATTCGGAGACGCATTATGATGCTGTGACCTTTTTGGGCCTGAACACAGTATTTCTTTTATATCTTATTAACTTTTCCTACTAAACGTATTTCAGTAGAACAGACACGTCACTCACTAATGACTGACTGAGGCAGAACTAGGAAATAAGGCAATAAATCAGCAAACATGCACACAATGGGAGGACGCATCAGTCACTGGAAATGATGGTGGACATTTTAATACCACACTTCCCTCTGTGTGCATACAGGTACCTGAAAACTGACGTGAAAAACCGAACTTATCCTTCAGGCTATTAAAATGTTCTTTATCAAAACAGGATCTGGCCAAAATTCTCCACTTCCAGTTTCTGAACTGTGAAGATTTGCTCAGTTTCTTTGTCTTATGTGACAGTAACCTGAATGTCTTTGAGTTTGGGACTGTCTTGTTTCGTCCTTGGACTTAATGCAAACATGTTTCACTATATTCTGTCATTTTATGCAGTGAAACACACATGCATGATATCCATTTAACTCTAAATAATGAGACTGTGTGCTGTCTTTGTCCACGTGTGTTTCCTCCATCAGAAAAAGCCCAACACTCCAGATCTGAATCATTTCACTGTGGATGAGTGGGAGCTCCCCAAAGAGGAGTTCACCCTGGAGGAGGAGCTGGGCAGCGGCTACTTCGCTGACGTCTTCCAGGGACGCTGGAAAAACCTCATTAAAGTCGCCATCAAGATCCTCAAAAGCGGTATTTCTTCATCTCTGCTGATCAATGAACACGAGCTGAACAAGAGTTTCGACCAGCGAGGTCGTCCTGTTACTGCGTATTTAGGCTTCGTGCACAAGTGTGTTGACAGCAGGCTTCATCGACACGAGGGACAAAAATCAGGACACTTTGTGATCCACGGGTGGTCATGTGACATCCATTTCACTTCCTGTTTTGATGCAAGTTTGCCTGATCGACGGCCAAACAAGTGCCCGAGCCAGAAAATTAACCGCCAAATATTTGGATAATTGATGAATCTTTTAAGTATTTTAGGCATTTTGTGGTTCCAACTTCTCCAACGTGTGAATGTATTTCCTGTTTTATATAACTGTAAGCTGAATATCTTTGGGCTTTGGACAAAAACAAACAATTTGAAGACATAATTCTGATATTTTCTACACTTAGAAAGAGAACAGATTCATGAATTATGAAGGTAATTATTGGCTTCAGACCTCTGATATTGGGAGTTTTTGCACGAAGCATCTGGCAGGTGTCACATATTTCTGGCAAACAGGAACTTCATACATGCTTTAACACTGGCCATGCCCCGCCCATTCACGTCATCGGAGGTTTCTATTGGTTTAACAGGCTCGCTGCACATTCATAAGCACTGCTGTAAGTGAGTTAGCCAAGAGGCTGTTTTCCCTCTGAACAGGTGTTAGGAAGTCACCTGCTCCACCTGCTGCCATCTGGCTGACCTGAACTCCTCATTAACAACTGAGCGAGGAAAGAAAGAAACTTTTATCTTAGAGAGGGGGCGTGGCCGACCCCATCGCCAGGTGTGACGCGACAGGTTGATAAAAAGACACGACATGCTCAGTGAGAACGGACAGCAGCCCACAGAGTGTTTGAACCCCCACAGGAACCTGCTCACATGCTGACGGCGCTTCCATTCATTTGCTTACGTTTGTTAGCATGTTGCTAATTTTATTACATGATCTGATCGGCCTGTTAACGGGGGAAAGATGGCTTCCATCAATTTTTGTGATTGTTGGCCAGCTTATATAAGTAGCTGCGTTAAATGATGTAACTCAACCATCAGTTACACCAACAACAGCAAGGAGGCTGCTACGTCCGTGAATGACCTTTAGTGACCTGCAGGTGGAGACACCCAGTGGACATGAGGTGAACTGCGCCTCAGTATGAGGCTGTGAAAGCGCTGTAATCGTTTGTGTGGTCGAGATTGAGACAGACTCAGGTCAAGTCGACCACTTTGATTCCTGGCGTTTCAGCGTTATTGAGTCGGGCGGGAGACATGAACGAATGCGATCGAACCATCTATGCTGTAGCGTTTCATTCACTCAGTCATCCAGCGCTTGGGGAATATTCCTCCATCCTCTTCCTCTTTCTGCTGCTTTAGAAGCTCTTAAAACTCCTCCTCACTACTCCTAACAGTGTTTCCTGTGTAGCTCCCTGAAGGGCTGAGACGCTTCGTGATTAACTTTTATCTTTACCAGGATCGAGTCTGAAAATGTCATTATTCCAAGAATTCTCCTTATTCTTTCATTGCTAAGAGCAACTCTTAGCCAGTAATCTTCATGGATGTGGCCTCTGTTCTGGGACCCTGGGGGAATCAGCTCAGATCTGTGATAATTCACCGGAGGGCTTGAAATACAGCAGGGTTTGATACGAGCCTGTTTCTAAAAAAGTTAAAGCTGGGACACACCTAAATGTCTACACATAAGCTCTCATGACGTTGTGCTGACTGTGTTTTTGTGCCAAACTGATAAACACCTGAGAGCTGCCCTGCACAGCTACAGTCCTAAAACCAGTCAGAAAGCAGCTTATTCATCATTTAACAACACAAAAGATGTTGTGTGGAAGTGAATGTCCTTCAGCAGCTGTTTCTCCTGCGTACAGTGTTTGTGCAAAGCTACAAGAAATCACACCTGGACCAATCATATGAAGCGAAATGTCAGAAATCCCGCTAAAGGAAATCTTTCAAAGCCTGACTCTTGAATAGTAAACTGTACTGTGTGCTGCTCAGCAGAAAGACAAATGTGCATTGTTGACATGTTCGGCCAGAAACTGGGTGTGATCTAGCAGGTGAAGACAGAATCAGAACGTCAAGAGTAATTCACAGATTAATCATGATAACGCCCACTGATCATTGTTACTGTATGTGTGGAGCTGAGGTGACACACAGTTGCACAACCTTCAGTGAAATTCTTCTCTCGGTTGAGCAGAACGTCATCTTTTTGGCAGGAAGTGTGCGCTAACGCTAATCTCTGTCTCGCTATTGTTCACAACAGTCACAATATGTTGTTGTCACCCAGAAAGTCCCGTAGAAAGTAAAGGGAGTGCAGGTCGTGGGAGCAGTCAGGTGAGCTGTTTCAGAAGCAGGAAGTCAGAGGTTCATGGATCTCCATGGATTATCCAAGTGTCCAACCTCACTGCAGAACAGCCAACCGGAGCTCCAAGTTTTCCTTTTTCTTCTGCTTCGTAGTAGAATTATGCAAAAAGTACGTAAGTACAAGATAAATAAAACTGCAGAGTCCGCTCAGCTTTAGACTAAGAGAACTGCAAAGATCCTCATCGGCAGCAGGCAAAGACGTTTCCCTCGTGTGCCCGGCAGCGTACTGGTACTTCATGTAAAAGGGTGCTAACTTTGCACAGTTGCCACAGTTAGCGTGAATGAATCAAAAACAGACATACATCACGGTGCTGCATGAGCATTTCTGCTCTACACTTCTGTAAAATCTCATCTTCTAGAGTGTTACTTTATCCACATTTGACCTATTTGTGAAGCACAGCAGTCAGTATTTCTGCAAGTCTGTCATATTTGTTAAATCATCAAATTTCAAAGTGGTTTCCTTGTTTTCCTTCTCTTCGTTTCCTCTTTTGTCCCTCTTCCTCTTTTTCACCTCCTGGTTTCTTTCATTCTTCCTTTCAATCCTCTCCGTCTCCGTCCGTCTCTCTCAGACTCGGAGTTGAACCATCGTGAATTTCAGAGGGAGGTTCAGATCCTGAAGAGTCTCCGGCACCGTCACCTCATCTCTCTGTTTGCTGTCTGCACGGCCTCGACGCCGTACTGGATCATCACCGAGCTGATGGAGAAAGGCAGCCTGCTCAGCTTCCTCAGAAGTAAACCTCAGTGTGTTCACGGCTCTGTGCCGCAGGGTTAGGTCAAGGTCAGAGGGACAGACCTCTGGTCTGCAGCTGGTTCCCTTTTGCCTGTAATGGTGTGATAGTTTAGTTTTGAAGAGGTTTCTCATCATCCAGCAGCCTGAAACTTAGGGAAGCCTGAGTGGCTAATGGCTGTGTTATGACATTAGTCCAGTATTGAGTGAGCCATGCAGCCATGTGTGTTTCTAATGTATGTCCACTAAAAGGGTTTGTTTTTGCCACCGACAGGCTGAGAGTGTTATCCTAAGTGTCAACATGGTGGAAAAGATCCTTTCTGTTTAAACAGAAACAGCTGCTGTATCGCCCGTCCAAGCCACCAGACTCCATTCACAAAAACACTAATTTTAACATAGTGACGCACACGTCATTCAAACTCGACAGACACAAAATAAAACTCCCAAAAACCTTCTTGGTTTCAACGATCATCACCAACTCTGGTTTGGTCATAATAAACACTTATTTTAGTGGATTAGACAGGAAAATGCCAGAAGAGGAGCAAGAGAGCGATTATTTCCACTGGACATTCAGACCAGATAGATTTAAAGATACTGGACTTAGAGGGTTAGGGTTAGGGTTAGGGTTCAGATTCTCAGTGCCGATGTTGTTCTGTTTCAGGTCCAGAAGGGCAGAATCAAGACACTGTGTCACTAGTTGACATGGGCGCCCAGGTGGCTGATGGGATGGCGTACTTGGAGGAGAAGAACAGCATCCACAGAGATCTGGCAGCTCGGAACGTCCTGGTGGGAGAAGACAACATCTGTAAGGTGGCCGACTTTGGACTGGCCAGAGTGATCAAGGTGAGAAGGAAGAAACGTTTGTGTGTCTTTGAACTCACATCCAGCCTCTAAGACCAAGACTTCTCCTCCAGGAGCCGTTCTACATCACCGAGGATAAAAAGATTCCCTACAAGTGGAGCGCTCCTGAGGCCATCAGCCACGGGAAGTTCTCCAACAAGTCGGACGTCTGGTCTTTCGGGGTCCTGCTCTATGAGCTGACCACCTATGGGGGCGTTCCTTACCCAGGTTGGTGGAATGACACGTTTTTTGGATTAGATGTGTTTCTTAGCAAACGCACACTGACGCCCACGCAGCATAGTCGTCACACTGATGTGAAACGATGCCTGAATCCAGATTGGGATCTTAAAAGGATTAATCATGCAGCCTTAATGAGAATATTCACCTTCATTTCAAGGTTTAAGGATTCCAATGAAGCTGCACCATCTTGACAGACGCAGAAGTCGAACACTATGCTAAGTAAATATATTTACCCACGTACCTTTGTACATGGACACGTCCACCTTTGAGGTTTAGCAGTGATGTGTGTGGATTTGCAGAATCACAGGACAGGGTTTACAGTATGATCTTCATCCAGAGCCAAACACGAGGGTTTGTTTGTGAGAGCAGTATTAGATCATTTCTCACGTTCACACTCCAGCTTCAGAACATACTGAGACAGCCCCCAGGTGTATCTGCAGGTGTTTTAAAGGAAACAAATGTTTAACCTCTTTTCACCTGTTCTTCACTTCCTCTGTCCACCTGCCTCACTCCATCTCTTGCTCTCCTTCAGCCCTCAGCAACCAGGAAGTGTTCCAGCAGGTCACCAAAGGGTACAGGATGCCAGCTCCGGCCAAATGTCCCAGCTTTCTCTACCAAATCATGCTGACATGTTGGAGCGCCGCGCCGGCCGACCGGCCAGATTTCAAGTCCCTCAAGGTCCAACTGGACAGCAGCTCTTATGAGCTGGAGTAACGGTCCCATGACTCCCTGCAGTTACACTCGCTGCCACACGGGGGCAGCAGAGAGTCACTGCTGGCCTTTTCATCAAAGACTTTGACTGTGACGTCTAAACCTGCAAAGCTTGATGTATTTTGTTGTATTTTACTAAGACGGCTATTGATTATTTTCATTATCAAACAATCTGAAGATTTATTTAGAGGTGAAGCCGTTAAAAAATTAGTTGGTGACTATTTTTACAATCGATTAACCATTTCAGTCATTATGTAAGCAAACATGCTCCGGTTCCAGCTCGTCCTATGTGAGAAGTGTATGTGGATGTATATTTAGTTTTCTGTGAGAGTAAACCCAAATATCTTTGGGTTTTGGTCCACTGATGAGACAAAATTTTAATATGTCAGCTTGGGCTCAAAGAATCTGTGAGTGTTTCCACAGGAGTGACTAACCTCTGCGGTTAGCGTGAGGGTCTGTGTTTTTGGATCGTTCATCGGCCAAGAGTGAACTTTGAAACTGGTGTTTTGAGCCACCGTTGAAGGGAAATTAGATTATCTACGTTTTCATGACAACTCAAGATCAAGATCAGCTGATAGGATCAAAAACCACGAACGGAAGAAGAACAAATGTCACAGAGAGCGCCAACTGTGAACACACGCCTCGGAAAAATTAATTTATATTAAACTATTATGCTTGCTGTTACTGCCTGATGAACTCAGTTCCTGTCTGCAGTACTTCCCTTTGGCCAGCGAGGGGCAGCACACTCACAGTATCTGAAGCTCCATTTGCTTCCTTTTCTAACTGAGAGCAAAGTTTTTAATGGCACAAATCAGCAATAATTCACTTTTCAGTTCTACAGTTCGTACCCTTCCTGTACTTTAACAGATGTTCTTCAGCCTAATCCAGTCGTCTCTTCGCTGCTGTAAACTGGAAGTGCTCCAATAACCTGCAAAACTCATAAACACACGGAGAAGATCAGATCAGCGTGTGATCCACCAGGCTGATTCTGGCTGACACGAGGAAGAAAGATCATCCAGATTAGATCGAGGTCTAAAAAGCTGCATAACTCTTTTGCATAAATATCTTTTCTGCTTTCTATTAATCATCTCGCAAATCCCCAAATTCATCTTGCGACATCTCGTGGTGGGTCCCAATGCTCAGGTTAAGAGCCACGGCCACGGACGACCTCCGGACTACAACAAACACACACAGGATTTTGGAAAACAGGCAAAATGCAGAAGTCAGCAGGTGAAGTGAGGGACTGAAGGAAACAGTTTGTCCCCTCGATCAGTCACAGAGTCCTGGGATGTTTTCTTGGTTACCAGGGATTCAAAAGTGTATCAAAGCCATAAAGCAAATCAATAAATGTAGTGATGTCACCCACAGAAAAAACGTAAACTAATTCATTCATTATATCTGAACAGATCCTGATCCCGGGGTCCTTTTTGTTTGCAGTTCTTTTAAATGTTGTTCGTCTACATTGCTGATGAAATACCTGGTAAGACCTCTGGACCTCACTGCTGTCCACACACTGCTGTCCACTCACTGCTGTCCACACACTGCTGTCCACACACTGCTGTCCGCACACTGCTGTCCACACACTGCTGTCCCACTCACACACCTGATGGCCGATCAAAGCGCCAGCTTCACCCAAACAACTACTGCTGAGCTGAATCACAGGAATGGAGCTTTTCCATAGATTTAACGCGACACTGCTCAAAGAACTACACTTCCCAGAGTGCACCAGCAGCAGCAAACCAGCTACTCATTACCTGATCAGTCCCTGTCACTGATTGGAGCACCTGAGAAGGAATGGAGATCCTCAGGCATTCACACAAACAGAAGTTCAGAGAGAAGAAGCAACAAGTTCACTCATGGGTTCAGTCCAAAGACGCCAAAGGTCGGTGAAATATTTCATTTACTGTCATGTAGTTTGAGATGCTGCTTCATGTGTTCATGTTCACCTGCTGTGTGAGTTGGCTGGTTAAGGAACACACTGCAGCACTGACTTCACTGGCTTTTCATGAATGAGTTTGAACAACATGATATTTCATTTGGAGTTTGATAAAAATGAAAAGTATAAAATCCAAAAGGATAATACAAAGTTAAAAATGTTCAAATTCTGTTAAATGTTAAAACTCTGCTAAAAATGTGAAAATTCATTAAATTAAATGTTTAAGAGCCGAGCTACAAGCTTGAAGATTTTTTCTTTATTTCCATTTAAAAGGCTTAAGTGGTTAATTAATTTACTGTAATTCATGTAATCATGATGTTGAATTTAAATATTAGCGTTTAATTTAAGATTCATTTAAAAATGTTTCATTAAAAATGTTAACTTTGTTTTCTCTGTCTTTAAAGGTTTACAACCTAATTTACTGTGCTGACCAATCAGCCGACGAAGCCGAACAATCACAGAACAACAGTTGGAAGAAAAAGTAAAGCTGACTGAGTCGGAAATTTGAGTTGTCCTTGTGTCCTCTGGAGTTGAACAAGAGGAGTCACTCTCAGCCCGGTGACCTTCTGCACGCGTGCACAGTCAGTGATCAGTGATGTTATCAGTCAACATCTACTGTGATACTAACGTATATGTGCATGTGTGTGTTAAAGGACGAGGTCCCAGCCATAAATCTGCATAAATGACTGTAATTTAACCATTTAAAACACCCTCAAACGAGGACGCGTCACACACACACCTTCAACCCGACGGCACAGAGGATCTGAACCATCAGCACAGATCCAAGGTGGACGCCACACACACACACACACACACACACACACACACACATACACACCCACAAGCTCCCTGAATCGTTCCGTGATGATGCAGCATTTTCAGCCACATACACACGTACAGAACACCTGAAACCAAATGTGGGCCAGTACTTCAGAAGTGTCACACAGTCAGTGAAGCCTCTGCCAGGACAGACCGGTGCATGAAACTGTATATCTGTGGGAATGTGTGTGTGTGTGTGTGTGTGTGTGTGTGTGTGCTGGTAAGCTATATGTGACTCCCTGTCTTCCTGTCCTGCAGTGTCACGTTGCCCAGTTCGCCCCTCTGAATGGAGGACGCTCAGACGCTCTGACTCGTCGCCGGTGGATCCAGTGACCTCGACAGGAAAACCCTGACTCATCTGGTCTCCAAACTATGAACCAGAAACAGGTCAAGAGCCTGAGTGATGTTAAAGGGACAGCTGCCGCGGTGAGACCGGCTGGACGTGCGGTCATAGAGACGAAGAGGGTGAGTCATGCTGGACTTGGAAACAGCTGGTTTTGGAAACAGCTAGGCTTATCGAAACCTTGTTGGAACAGCAAACAAAGACGCTAACGAGGCCGAGATTCAAGATTCGCGCTAACACACAGCAAAACATTGGTTGATTAAAATCTGTTTTTTTGAGTCAAAGTAATCCATCCTGGACTTGAAGCACAAAAGACTTCTGTGTGCTGAATGCAGTCACTTATCAAAATACACACTGATCATCTCAGTTTGTCTGTTTTTTAAGTGATGCTTGAAATGTTGTCTGTCCCACATTCAGCTTGTGATCATGAGCTGCAGCTACAGCTTTCATACCACCCGATGTGTCTGGGTTCAAGGCCTGAACCCGCTCACCCTGAGACAGCTGCTGGCGCCGCAGCACAGCACATAACACTACATCTGAGTGATGTGCTGAGAGGAAAATGCAGCCACAGACAGAATTGATGAGATGTTCAGACATACAGAACGTGACGCTAACTGCTCAAACTGTGAATATGGCCCATTAACATGTCATATGTTCATATGGAGCTTTGTTGTTGTCTGGTCTGTCTCTAACACGCCTCACTGGGTTAATATTCTAACCAATAAATACAATATAAGATGTGGGTTTGGGAGCTGAAAAGGTTTTTCTTATGTCAAGAACAGCTGATGTCTGTAACCACATCAAAAAACAGTTCCTGTGAAAACTGTTGAGAGCTCTCCACCAGTTTTAAGGTTGATTTCTGGTCATTTCTGGTTTAAATTACACATCACAATTCAAACTGACCATGAAAGTGCCACAAAGGACAGAAGACACCTTCCAGAACGAGTGCGACTCAGAGGTGAAACATGAAATGGAAACAAACACGCTGAGAGAAACCTGCTCTTCCTGTTTCCCAGCTCATCATGTTCTCATCACTATATCACAAACGGTACCACGAACAAAGGAACATGTATGATCTTTTCTAAAACAATTCACATGCTGTTCAACTGCAGCCGTGCCAAAGACAAAGAAGGTTAAAAATAAATCACGTGACTATGGAACGTTTGACTTTTTCCTTGAGACATGCTACTAAGAAAGGTGGAAAATATTGGAAAAAATGGAAGTCCTATTTGAACTTGAAATGATTTTTGTTTACGTATATGTTTGTTTGAAGAAATATGACATCTTTCTTTGTATTTCTCCTTTGCACAAGAAGAATGGACTTTTAAGTTGTGAAAGATTAGGAGATACCTGCCCTGGTATGGAACACTCAGAACCTACATTAATCAGAGCGAAGGATCTAAAATCCTCTCGGACTCCAGCTGGCACACACGGACACTAAAGACTCATATATTTTGATAATGAATGTAACCCAGATTCATTCAATCTTTTTTTTCCTGTTACGCATTCCTTTACACCTGTGATGACCCTGTCTGTTTTTTGTGTTGTTTTTGTTGAAAAACTAAATAAAAATAAAGTTTAAAAAATAAATAAATAAATAAAAAAATCACGTGGGATAAATTCCCAGAACACTTAAGAACATATTCAATGCAGCAAACGTCCATAAAGCTGAATCAGACCGGACCTCAGTGGATCAGCTTAAACAGCTTAAATAAATCAAACAGTCCTCTTTGTCACTATCATGAGAATTTGAGACTTGGCTGTTGGCTTAATCACTTGAAATTCGACCTTAAGACTTGAGATTTTGTGATTTGTTCACGAAGACTCGGGACCTGACTTGGACTTAAGACTTCCCCCAGTACACAAACTAAGAGACATAAATCCAGATCCAGGACTGAGGAACAGCAGGATAGAGATGGAGAGACTCATGAGGACGGATGAGGGAGGAGCGGAGGGCGGGAGGAAACGGAGGAGAGGAGGTCTGCGTCCTCAGCTAATCTACAGGGAGACTGTGAGTGTTTGTCTCGTCTTCAGAGAGGAGGAGACGCTTCCATCTGTCCACCTACCTGATCTCCTTCAGCGTCTTTACTGACGTGATATTCTCAAATCACCGGATCTAAAAGCCTGAATACAACCAAACACCGAGCAGAGGTAAGACTTTCAACTTCTCCAGTTTGTTTACATGCAGGCAGGAATAAGACAGCGTGACACTTTGACGGGGGGGGGGGGGGGGGGGGCGCGGACGGACTGCCAGCCAACCCTGTGATCAATAGACAACCCGCTCTACTTCCACAGTCGCCCCCTGCTCGAGCAAACGCAGCTCTCCGAATGAGACAGATGTAATTATTAATGAATGACATGGAAGCATAACGAGCAGTTTGACATTTGGACTGGAGCATCGTCTTCGCCCTTTGGTTTGTGACTGTGCTCGAGCGCAGCGCTGCTCTGTGTTACTCAAAATGTCATAACAGTGGCTACGCTCCAACCCGGACTAAGTGTCCTAAGTCCTAAGTGTCCCGTCCCGACGTGTTTAAGAGCCATTTTCCAGTTTCCAGTCGAGCGTCTTCAGGGCATGAAACAAGCCGCCAAACGAGCGGACAGGTTTACACTGCTGATGTGTCACCAGGTATCACAAATTAACTTGTCTTTCAGGTTTCTAGTTTTTCTTCTTTTACAACCCGTCTTGTTAACATCGTTCTCTTTAAGTTCTAAACTCTAAACTAACTCGCTGTCTTAATCGCTCGGTGCTGGAGCAGAGTCCAGTGGTCACAGGGAGGCTGGAGAAGACAGACCCGATGAAATCTGTTTCACTTTCCACAGACTGCATTTTATTTTTCCCAAATGTTTCCATTTTAATTCTTCCAGTTTCATGATTTAAACACATTTGTGCAGATTTTGTTTCTCTTCATTGTGTTAATGTGCTGTCAAAAGCTTCTTCTAAAGGTGGGACAAACCCTGACTTTTATAAACTGGACACACAATTTGGCAATTTCTGCAATATTCCATCTTTTACAGTTGATTCTATTTTTATTATCAAAGTCTGAGCGACCCCGTCCAGAAATCATACAGTCAGACAGTACAGAGGGACGGACCAGGTCACCCATCCCTGCAGTGATGAGGACACTGTGCACCAGGGCTTCCATCCAGGTGGATGATGTGGTGAGCAGACTCAGTGAGGAGCAGATCAGGTTAGCTGCCCTGGCTAACCAACAAGCGAGGTTTATTGGTTATCTGTGCAGATGAGTACCTGGCAGCTCCAATAAAACAGGAACCCCCATCTCTGGGTGCAACCTGCATGCCTCTATGACAAGTAAGGCAGCTTTAGACAGCCAATCCCCAGCCTGACAAACATTCCTTCTCCATGAATGATGCATTCTTATTGGCCTGCTGACACGGTCGATTGATGAGATTTACATCACCAATGTTCGGTTCCCACACCTATCTGCAGCTCCTCGGTGGGTCGGTCAGGTCAAGGCATGCTTGTTCTACCGATAACAAAGACGTCAAAGTGACTTTATTTGACAAACTGTCCTGTTTCTGAAGGAGATGTACCTGCACTGCACACAGAAGCACTCAAAAGGACATCAAAACACTTTTTTTTATTGTCTTCTTCTAGACGAAGAACTTTCTTCTGATTTGGTAACTTTCCAAAGTTACCCAAGACTTGACCAATCGCCAAGGAGCCATAAAGCACGCATGCACTGACAACAACTTCATTGGCTTATTAATAACTCCACCTCAAACTCTGGCCAGTTACCACGAGGTGACCTTCTGATCATGCAGAGATTCTACTGTCTCATATTCCTGAACACATGGACACACACAGAGAGGACACACAGGCCGTCCACCGTGTGTCCACTCCTCACAGAACATCTGTTTTTCATCTGGCCTCTCTCAGCGGGACCTTCTCCAGGTCACCATGACACAGAACAGAAGAGCATTCTGAGCTAGCAACACCCAGAACCTGCACGTTTCATAAGGTTTGGGTGAACGTTGTCTTGAAGACACCGAGCATTTGAACAGCTGGAGGAGCCGCTGACATAGTTTCTACTGACAGTTTCACGCTTGTTTCCTCTGTGAAACTGGGTCACCACCGAATCCCAGCTGACGGTCCTCGATCACCACGCAGGTGCAAACTTCACCTTTCGAGCCTGCAGGCAGCGAGTGTGACGCTCAGAACACAAGCTTTGAGGGGCCACACACACACAAGTGAAGCATGTTCAAGCCTTTGTGAGATGCTGTTTGATGTCATCCACAACACGATGAAGTTCACTGTGAGGTCAGCGGATTTACAGCTGCCTTTAAGACCTTATCGCTGCGCAGTCTGCTGACGAGGCGAATCTCGCTGGCATCCGAGTCATTAGGATTAATACGCAGACTTGATTGACGGGCTGCAGGGCAAAGTCCGCACCAGGAAGGACACATTTACAGCTGCACGAGGCGGCATTTTATATGTGACGAGCACAAAAGTGTCTCCACCAAGAACACTGCAGCCCACACACTCAGAGTTCCTGCCTGAAGGAGACCCCGCAGTTACATCACCGTGACCTCTGACCTACATCTGCTTCCAATGTGGGTCACAGCAGAGCTAAAAGAAGTGGCTGTGTGTCTGCGAGGTAAAAACGGCTGCTGACCTTTTGACTTGGATGCTACTTGATGCTCTGGCAAAAACCGTAAGCCACTCCCACGCGGCATATCTGCAAACGCCACACGAAACCCAAAACTGCGCCGTCCCTCCCCTCAGAGGGGGACCTGCAGATGTGGGCTTCGTTTCCTGCACATGTTTGTCTTAAGTCCTCGGGACACTGCAGAGCTCCAGTCCGTGTTTGTCAAACTGGAGACAAGATTTCAAGAGGAAGACGAGCCGACTGAAGGTGGGTCTTTGCATGAGGACAGGACCTTCATCAGTGAAGCGTTCAGGGTCACTCGGTCGGTTTAAGGGACTGCACGTGTCCTTGGAGTATTGTGACATATCTGTCCATCTTACTTCCTGTCCTTCTTTCCTTTTTCCCTTCATGTGTCCTTCTTTCCATTCATTCCTTTGTGTTTCCTTCATTGCTTTTTTCCTGTCGTGCATCCTTCTTTCCTTTCCCTTCATGCTTCCTCTTCTCCTTTCCTTCCACTCATTCTTCCTTTTCTTTTCTTTCCTTCGTGTTGCCCTCCCTCCATTCTTACCTTCATGTTGCCCTCTTTTCATTCTTTCCTTCATGCATCCTTCTGTCCTTTCCTTCATGTTGCCTTCTTTTCTTTCTTTCCTTCATGTTGCCCTCTTTTCTTTCTATCCTTCATGCATCCTTCTGTCCTTTCTTTCCTTCATTTACCTCCCTTCCTTCCTTCCTTCCACGTTTCCTTCCTTTCTTCCTCTCATCTTCTTTTCCTAGCTCCCTCCTTTCCTTTCCTCCATTTCCTTGATTCTTTGCTTTCTGTGTTTCCTTTGTCTTTCATTCCTTCCATTTCCTTCTTACTGACCTTTTCATTCAGATCTACGGATGGATGCAACAGTTGAATTTGGAAAAAAACAACAACAACAACACCTATTTTCTTTTTTCTTTTTCCATATTTGAAGTGAATCACAGATAATCATAACACTGCAGGTCTGTCTGTGGGAGGGATGTACAGACAAACACGACGGAAATGGGGGCGTTTCAGTCACATGGTTACAGGTTTGAGGCAGCAGACTCTCTCTGGGAGGGTGAAACAATAGTGGGCAGCTGTGACCTTTCCCCCACATCTTACTGACAGACCAGGCTTATACAAGTTCACTTAACTTACACAACACAGCAGCCAAAGAAAAACACAGAAGAAATGGATCGATAGAGAGTTTATTCATCTTTTCACTGGATGCATCGTTATACTGCACTTTCAGCTTCCCAGTTCAAAATGTTTTTACTGTCTTCAGCCAAAAAATCTGTTTTTTTCATTAAAACAAATTCACATCACAAAGCTCGTGACCCACAAAATATCTGCGTCTTTGACATGACGTCTTTAGCCTCAGTGACGCCGCGTCTTTAGCCTCAGTGATGTGACGTCCACAGTTTCAGTGAATGAAATGAGTCCTACACATGACATTAATTAATGAATTGACGTCCACATAGCTGCATGCTAACATGCTGTCTAGCTTCAGTGACGTGACGTCTTAGCCTCAGTAATAATGAAAATAGTCAGTGTTGTGTAAGTGCACTGTTTACAGACTGCACTTCAGGTCACAGCCCACTGTGTGAGCGATACTGGTGCTGCAGATCTTTACTGTACACACCACAGATGAGATGCAGCCCAGCAGCCAGTCATAAGTGAATTCAAGCAGCCTCAGTGTGGGATGAGCAGTCACCCACATACGAAATACCACACGGACTCGGATCTGTGAAAGGCTTATCTTCCCTGCACACACATGCTGTGACCAAACGTATTTATGTAACCCAGACTGAAGCTGTGCCTCTTGTCTCTAACCCATTTTCAGTGTGTCACAGTAACAACCATTTGGAGACAAGTCTCTCCAAACACACTGCCCACATGCACTTAATGCTGAGTTAAGGTCCACACAGCTGCACGGCTTCTGAGGAATCTCTCTTACATCTAGACATCATTTTATTTAGCTAATTTAATGGTGTGCCTCTGAAGAACAACAGCTGATGCACATACCCACAGCACCAAAGAACTGGGACAACAGCAGAACTTGTGTTTACAATGCAAACAAAAAAAACCTCAAACTGGAGCAGCGAGGCTTTTTATACACGGCCATGATCCCTGGGCCACAAGCTGATCTTATCTCTAAAAATAAATGACCAACAGTCTTAGATTTCAACACTAAATAAATATTTTCAGCGATTCTGTCACCAGGAAAAGAAACTTTTATCTAAAGCTAACAGGCTGCGCTGATACTCGGGCCGGACAGGCCTGAAATAAAAGCAAACACACACGCAGCCCTTTGGCTGTTGACTTTGACTTCACTTTAATCCTGTTTTGACGACTCATCACCAACGTACCTGCCAAAATCCACATCTCTGAAAAATACCTGATTTCCCGACAGACTATTACAACAATCAAATATTTATTCTACGGTACCAAAAGTCACAAACATTAAAAGAAATATTTAGTTTTTGCAAGAGCATGGAGGGAGATCCAAAGGATTCACATGGACACAGTTAGACAGAAACCTCCAAAGTTTGGAAAGTGGGAGTCCTGCATGTCTCTCTGCGGGCTAAGACAGGACGTCTTACAGCTCTTAGCCTCCTAAGGACCCCTGAGTCTGATAAGGCTAAGGCTAATCTCTTGTTGTCAATACATATGATTGATTCATTTTTCAGCGAAATGCACCATCAGTGGAAAAGAACACATCATCAGTGTGTGTCTGCTTCAGGTGAAGACAGCCAAAGTGTAATTATATCAATTACACAACAAGCCGAACTCTGAGACACAGACTGAGCTGACAACAACAAAAAAAATCTAAAGTGGGTACGAACAGTCAGTACAGGTGACAGGTGACAGGAGAATGATTGATGATGAAATATATTTTATAGACTGAACTTTCTGGAAGTAAGAGGCCACCTGAGGCATTCATTCAGAACATTTAATGATGCTATTAAAGAAAAAATGAAAAGACAAAAGAAAAGAAAACACGAGTGCTGCAGCACTGAACGTGATTACAGATACCCTCCACATACGTGCAGACTTTCAACTGTGCATGTTGTTCTGTATGTGCAATGGAATTAACTGTATGTTTTACACAAGCTCGTCTTTTAAATGAGTACAGCTGGTCTTTGTAGGTGTAGACACACACACCCAGACACACACACACGTTTTAAGAGTTTTAAGAGACAATTTCCTGCCTCCAGCTTTTGAAATGTGAAGATTTCTATCAGTCGTTTTTATGTGTCGTCCTGGTTTGCAGCCTGGTGACAGTTTATGATGGCAAACTGAATACCTGCAGACATATCAGGGAAGACCTGCACCACTGATGCTACGACACGGCTCCGTATGATTCATTCAGCATTAAAACTGAATTATGAAATGTTTGTGAGGACCGCCGCTCCAGTGCTTGTAGCTGGGGGGTGGAAAAGCTTCTCTCTGTGTCGTTCATCCCTCTCATAGCTTTGTTTGTTCATGCAGCGGCTCGTCAGCTCTGTCTGCCTCTGTCTCTGCAGGATGCCGGCCCTGTAGGTCAGCTGATACACCATGACCAGCGTCAACTCTCCAGCCTGTCTGCTCGCCCGCAACCGCTTCTACAGAAGTATGACCGCACCCACCCACCCACAGCACACACTTCCATTCATTAGCAAAAGAACAAAAATACTTGATCAGGAACAAATATCATGTGCTTCCTTAATGCATGTGCAAAGGTAGCGGCAAACTTCTTTTTTTGGAAAGCACAACACTGGCTTGCACACATCTGACCTATGACCTTGTTGGCTGGACTCCATGTCTTCATCATGTCTGCCTACATTCCATTTACTGGGTGTTATCTATTAACTCTGAGTCTGCACAGTGCGATGAGTTTTATATTTAAATGGTATGTACAACTGAAATGTGGACGTAATCAGGCAGGTTTTTGGCATGAAACCCAGTAAAACCAACATTTACAGAAAAGATTTTCTCACTCATGTCTAACATAAATAAGCCACAGATACAGACACAGCTTTCTGCCTAATGCTTTAAATGCAATGGTCACTGTTTTCACTGATTAAAATGCTCCCAGTCACACTAACAAATGTGGACACACGAGCTTTAACACAAACAGATATTCCCACAAAGACAGAACACGCCTTTGTGTCATGCAACCCAAACTTTGAGGACACTTTGTCCTCTTATGCTGGACAAAAACAACAAGAGCAGGGACACAGATTCCATCTGTGAGTGGAGACGTCCTCCTGACACACAGACTGACTGCCCGAGGCCACGCGTCACTCAGCAGCTATTAAATAATCAACTGTTTTTGAAGCCACAAATGATTAATATTCCCAAGCTGCAGCACCTCAAATGAGAAGATCTGCTGCTTTTATCAGTCAATCACTTGTAAATTGATTATATATTTGGGTTCTGGCCTGTTGGTTGGAAAAGAAGAAGCAATGTGAAGATGTCGCCTTGAAATCTGGAACTCCATGTGAACCCTCCTGACACCTGAGAGCCGAACAGTTAATGGTATAATCAAGAAAATGATCAGGTTATCTCAGAGCACACTTGAGCAATCAAAGCAGAACTGAA
The DNA here is from genome assembly GCF_051107435.1 of Chaetodon auriga. NCBI lineage: Eukaryota > Metazoa > Chordata > Actinopteri > Chaetodontiformes > Chaetodontidae > Chaetodon > Chaetodon auriga. The sequence continues at coordinate 2,055,942 of NC_135083.1, forward strand.
CAGGCTGCCACTGACAGAAACTCAAAAAACAGGAAGACGCCAAAGTCCCGCCCACACGGTGTTTGACTGACAGGCGATCTTCAAGCAGAGAAAAACAAACCCATCAGCAGACAAATAATGGCCCATCGCCAACATGAAGCCTCATTGGAGTGCTGAGTGGTTAGTGTAACAGCCAGAACTCTAATTACAGCTTCCTGCTTCCTTTCTGTCTCTCTCTCAGTTTCCTGAAGCGTTTGTGTCGCGGTCACACGGGCGTCATGTCAAATTATAGCGTGCAGTCTCACTGTACATACATGTGATTGTCATCCTCTCCCTCAGACCAGCCTCCCAGTCCAGAGCAGATGAAGCCTGTGTTCAGCTGTCAGAACGACTCCGTCAGACACAAACAGCGGCAGGTCACCCTCTGCATCACGGTGACAACGCCTCCAGGTAAACCTGTACACACACTCTGTCAGCACAGCGCTCCCCTCAGCTGCCCGTGGCTCTCAGTCCAAAGCCCATCCTTTCCTACTAAAGACAGAAATCTTTCAAAAAGGGGCCACAAATAGAGCATTTCCTTTCTAAAAGAAGACTTCCTGAAACAGCTGCACACGCCAGCTTTCAGCAAACGTTACTCAGACTGGAGGAAATGGTGCATTTGTAGCATTTACTGTCAGCTGGAGATGAAAAGATCTTTGGTGTTTCTATATCAGCAGGTTGTTGTATGTGAGTCGAATTGAACTACAGTGATTGAACCTGGCGTCAGTCTCCTCATAATCCTGATCTTAACCATCTCACCACCCTTTGACCAGTTAACCCGGTTGATGAAGGAGCAGGGAGGAGCTAACGAGCTCATTCGTTTTATGCAGGTGGTTTTTCCTCCAGTGAGACGTCTTTTAATGCCTTTCATGATTCAAATGTGTCTCCCTCTTCCCCGGATTCCCAGGTGGCTTTGGAACCAAAGGATTATGGGTCAACATTGCCCTTGGCTCTTCTTCTTCTCGTCACATCTCCACCTCCAAACCAAGCAGCCCAGCTGACCGGGGCGTCAAGTAGAAGGAAACAAGTGCACCTCCTTTTTTTATAGACTGAAAGTTAAGACATCTGGATCCCTTAACTTCCCACTTCTCGGCCCTCTTGGCTGCTCCAGATGTGACCGTCAGAATCGAAAGGACAAGCACAGACAAAGTGGACAAATTCCAAGTAAAAAGGCACTTTTTATATTAAACCTCAGGCCAAAGTACCTGACATCTCATACCAAAGCCTGGTCGTGCAGGGAAAATTTTTGATTGCAATTGGTGACCTCATGTGGAGTCAAAAGTTGCCAAATATTTTCAAAAAGTTGGATTTAGGGACATCTTATATTTTCAACCTGCTGCAGCTCTTGAATGGAGTGAAGTGGTTAAAATGGGCAGAAACATAACGTGGACACCATGACGACTTCAGTGGGTCAGTGCTGTGAACATTCAGGATTTTGTGTTTGTGATTTTGTTTGCAGTCAGTCATTTTAACTGCAGAGTTAAATGTCCGAGTACTGATGACGCTGAAGTACATTTAATGATTCACAACGTCTTTAAATATAACTTTTTTAGTTGGTGTTGTTTTTGGTGTGGAAGAAGGAAGCTGGCAGCTCAGCTGTGACGCGTCCTCGTACAGTACCGAAGGTGAACATTTTGAAAATTAGGAACATGTGAATATGACAAAAGATGAAGAGGAAAAAAACAAAGACTGTTTGGTGTCAGTAAACAGTGAAGCCCCCGTGTGTTCCTGTGCCTCCACCTTTGTGAGGAAAGGCTACGCTCCACCATCTATTTCTGTCCTCAAAGCCGAACCACACAGGCTCTACTGCTCTCATACACTCTTTAAAAAATAATGTGAACATGCAACCTTTGGATAATTTAAGAACCCTTTGGAAACAAGACTGTCCGGCCTTTCTCAGAGGGATGATGGAGGAAACATTAAAACAAGCGCATAAATCAGCCCAGACTGTGGACACAGTGTCATCCAATCACAGCCCACCTCTCTAAAACTAGAGTATAAGAAATTCCCAATTCTACGGGCTGTCGAGAGCCTGGTTAAATGATTTGGACAACTTGGAGGATATAAATGACTGGGCTGACTAATCCGAGAAAGTAACTGACACCTCTGGATCAGTGAAGTCTTATTAGTCTGTAGGATCATCACAGTTGGTGTTGGGTTGGGTGGAGGTTCGTCTTGTGTAACTGTTATCTGTTCTATACTAATAAAAAGAATATTTTTAAAAAGAGTCTGCAACCGTTTTTCTAATCAGATAATTGGGCAATTTGAAGACATCAACTTGGACTGTTTCACATTTTATACACAAATCAATAATCAATTCATCAAAAAATAAGACAAATCAATGAGATGCAGCGCTCTTCTCGATACTATCATGATCCTGATTTCAACCACACGGACCAGCACTGGAACCAGGGAGCCAAACGAAGAGCAGCCTGACCACAGATGACTGAGATCCAGTCAGAGGAGGGGAGTCGCCTCCTTCCCTTCCCCTCATCAACGACCCTCCGAGCACTCAGTGACCTGGAAAAAGTGCAGCGTGAGGACGACCGGCTTCGGCTCTTCAAATGAGCCGCACAACAAATCCTCTTTTCAACCTTTCAACACGGTCGTGCAGGGGGGCCACTTTAGAGCAGCGTCGGCCATTGTTTGTCTTTCCTCTGTTTCACAGAGACAGACAGAGACACTGAGGGGTGAATAGAGGACAGCAGCGCTTACATAAACCCATTTTACAGTTAAATGGGAAAATCCTCGCGTCAGGATTTGTGCTGCACGACAGTCAGCAGGGAGATTTTTCTCCACATGTCGGGATAACTTGACCGAGTCGAACCGAGTTTGTGGAATTGTAATTTTAGGGAACCACAAAGGCTGAAAAAGTTAGCTGACGTTTGCTTTCTGCACCGTCATCAGCCTCTATGGCCCAAATCCACTGTGGTCACCACGCGGCAGGATGTGGGGATAAACTTGGTCAGAAACTCGAAAGAACCTGTGACCACAACTGGAATGGATTCACTGGACAGACTGGTTTTAACTCCATTCAGCTGTCGGTAACAAAAACTTCAATAAATAGACACAACTATGTAAAAAACAAACCTTTTTAACAGCAATAAAACCAGAGCAGCTGTACCATAACATGTCATTAATGTGACGAAATACTGAAAAGCACTGTCACTGTGAGTCACAACCAACTTCCACCAAGGTGAGTCAGTCTGAGAAAGCAAAAAAGGTGAGCTCAAGACAATACAATGAAAGTTATTTTCCCTTTGGATTTACTTTTACTGGGGAACCACCCGAGCCAACTCCGCTATGCCTGGTGTGTAGGGAAAAGTTGTCCAACAGTGCCATCGCTCCAAACGTAAATGCCATCTCCAGACAAAACACCTTCAAAACAAGAACACGGACTATTTTGTTCAACTATCGCTCCACACGGACGTCCGGTGGTTGTCCCGTGGCAAAGCTTTAGCCCATGTGAGTTTTTAACAAGTATGATGACACAAAGTTGCCCTCAAGTGACGAGTGGTGTGCAAGACTAGCATATGTGGCAGATATATTTCAACATCTGAATGACCTGAACACACGACTGCAAGGCCGAAATGAACACCTGCTCACAGGTATAAAAAATAAAATGCAGGGATTCGTTCAAAGGTGCAGCTCTGGAAACAACATGTGGAGAGTGCCAACCTTGACACGTTCCCACACGCCCAGAAATGGCAGGGTGTCAACAGTGCTGCACTGTGCGAGACGACAGGTACACATCTGCAAAGTCTTGAGCAGAACTCGTCATGTTATTTCCTCTCACTTTCCACTGACTGCCTTGACTGGGGTAGGAACCCATATAGCTCAACTGCAGTTGGAAAGCTTTGCTGATCTACCTTTGGACAGTTTTTGGCTGACTGCTGCCAAGGAGTCCCTCATTCTGGCAAACAAAGCTATTTCAGCTGTGCTCCCTTTAACCTATCTATGCGAGCTGGGCTTTTCAAGAGTGACTGCTATAAAGACGAAAAAAGAGAGAGGAAGATCGTCGTGTGTCATTCTTCAATTCCTGCAAGAATATCAGCTTTGTGTTCAACTAAACAGGCCCATGTTTTACGCTGAGTCAGTAAATTGTGAGAAAACTGAGACTAGATTTTCATTATACTTCATTATTTTTGTGACATCTTTGTTTGGTGGTGTGCTGTGGCTCCAAAAAGTTTGGGAAACACTGCCCTAAAACATCATGAGAGGACAAGCCCAGTGGAAGACAAACATGCACGTGCTTTTAAATTTGACATTTTTGGTTGGTGTTTTTTTGGGAGGAGGTCAGGTGTTCATCTCTGACCTCATAACGAAACCAGCAGAAGCAAAAGCACACCTGGTTTGTTTGCCTTGTGCGTGGGCTGCTGATACCAGCTCCCATGTGCTCGTTTCTCAGTGAGGTACCTCCAACCATGGCAGGGGATGTAGACAGACAGACAGACAGGCAGGCAGGCAGGCAGGCAGGCAGACAGACAGACAGACAGGCAGACAAACAGGCAGACAGACAAACAGGCAGACAGACAGACAGACAGACAGACAGGCAGGCAGACAGACAGACAGACAGACAAACAGGCAGACAGACAGACAGACAGACAGGCAGGCAGGCAGGCAGGCAGGCAGACAGACAGACAGACAGGCAGACAAACAGGCAGACAGACAAACAGGCAGACAGACAGACAGACAGACAGGCAGACAAACAGGCAGACAGACAAACAGGCAGACAGACAGACAGACAGACAGACAAACAGGCAGACAGACAGACAGACAGACAGGCAGACAGGCAGACAGACAGGCAGACAGACAGACAGACAGACAGGCAGGCAGGCAGACAGACAGGCAGACAGACAGGCAGGCAGGCAGGCAGACAGACAGACAGACAGACAGGCAGACAGACAAACAGGCAGACAGACAGACAGGCAGGCAGGCAGACAGACAGACAGACAGGCAGACAGACAAACAGGCAGACAGACAGACAGGCAGGCAGGCAGACAGACAGACAGACAGACAGACAGACAGGCAGGCAGACAGACAGACAGACAGGCAGACAGACAGGCAGGCAGGCAGACAGACAGACAGACAGACAGACAGGCAGGCAGGCAGGCAGACAGACAGACAAACAGGCAGACAGACAGACAGACAGACAGACAGGCCTCCTCAGGGGTTCAGATGGACTCAGGTTACAAGGAACAAGGTCACAAATAAACACATTTTTCTGAACTGGGACACGTTTGTTTGGCTGAATATGAAGCAAGGAGGAAACATCGAGGTGATTGATTATCTTGACTGTAACAAAAGTGTAACTTACCTTTGCCACAAAGCCGGGCTTACAGAAAAGTGTGTTGTGTGAGTGTGTTTTGTACAAGACAGCCATAAATCCAATGTTTATTATTATCCTAAAGCAACACAGCAAAACATCAGCAAAACGTCAAATCAAACAATAATAATACCCGAACATGAGCATTCATGTCTCTCCACTGCTAACAGCCTGAAATAAGGATCGTGTCAAATGACAAAGTGAAGCTGGCTCAACCACAAACACAAACAATGAACACTGCAAACACCTTCAGCACCCTCGCGCCATCAGCACCATCAGCACCTTCAGGTAGCCTCAAAGCTTATTAATGAAACCCAGCAGGCAAACAGAAGCAAGCTAGCACATCCACTCAAACAATACCACCAACGTTAGCACCAGCAGCTCCTACCTCAGCTGAAGCAGGAGTCCCCAGGATCTCAAACTGGACCAGCGGGGAGGATTCATGGTGGTCTCCAACATGTCTCCAACAGCAGACCGGAGACTCCGACTTCCGGCTCAAAATGGCGCCGCTTCCGGCAGTTTCCATAAAGTAAAACCAACCCGAAGCAACATGTGAGCTTGTTTGTGATGCTACAGGTGCTGGAGGTCAAAACGTGTTTATAACGTAAAGTTTGCTAATTAGTATCAGAAACAGGCGCTGCCGCCTCATTACAAAAGGTGCGTTTGATTTATCCACAGCGGAAAGCGTGTGTCACGTGATTTTTTTTTTAAACGTGTAAACGCGTGCTGAAGGAAAAAAACCGCTTTTAGCAGCAAAATGGGATGCAGACATACAGGTAATAAACACACTGATAGCTGACGTGGCCAACTTTTGAGGCAGTGTACGTGTGGTGGAATCTTCTCTCACAGATTACACAGGGTTTCAGTTGAAATGTAGACCTGAAGACATTTTTCTCTCTCCTATAAGTGTGCTGTAGGACAAATGGACATTTGGTCAACACGGCAGGTCGAGGTTGTTTCTGCATTTTAGATTACTGGCTCAGGTGAGAAGAGCCGCACCTGTGATGCTGCAAGCAATCAATTCTTCCAGTATTAATGTTCATTCATGTGTTTCACAACTTTGGGAAAAACCCTCTAGATATCAGATGATTATGAAATTCAGTGATGAGATCTGATCATTGTGGAAGTAAAAACGTGTTAAATGAGGGCTTTTCCAGTTTGAACCTTCAGTTCAGAAGCAGAGCGCAGCAGAAACCCTGTGGACGGGGAGGTTGAGCTCAGTTTGTGCAGGAATGTTTTCTATCCTTCAGGACTGCTGTTGTGTTCCAGCGTTTTGCACCGAGCCAAGTTACACAACGGCAGACTCCAGCAGCAGCTGGAGGACGTGAAGCGCTGCTCCTCCACTGTTTACTCTGTTCCTGGAACAGCCCTGTACATAACCAGTGAAGCACTCCCTGGCAAACACACACTTCCACCTCCAGGCCCTTACAAGGTTATTTTGACCAACAGCTATGGACACATTAGTTAGCAGAGCAGAAGAGTTTAACCACAGACCTGGCACTGGGACAAACACCGGACTCAACCTTAGCTCTTGTTGTAATATCTCTCCTCTGTTTACATTGGGCCATTTTTTGCTCGACATGTAGAGCGTGAGAAGAACAGAGACCTGAGGCAGACACAGAACTTTAGGCTGCAAGAGTCTACTTTATTGCATTTGCAATCACAGGGTGACAAAAGTGAAGAATGTTTAACAAAGGCATGTGGATGTGAACGCACCACAGTGTGTCTACACACCAGTATTACAAACACAGAACAGTACAAATGTTTTTTAAAAAAAAAAAGAAAAAAAAAGGAGCTTCAGTTGCATAATTCTTTTTTTTCGGCTTTTTTGTTTTAATTTTTTTTTCTTGGTTGTCAATAAAAAAACACAAGGTTACCAAAACAAAAACAAGTAAGGCAGCCTATCCTACGATGAATAAGAATAATAATAAAAAAAAACTAATAAGGTTGTAAACGGGTTTTCCCCCCGTCACCTAGCGTTGGTCATGGTTGGACCCCCCCTGCTCCTCCCGAGGTGTGGTGTGAATCGGAGTGAGACTGCAGGATCAGGAGGAGGTGGGACTTCCTGCGTCGCTGCTCTCACTCACCTGGCGTTGCATCACCATCTGCCTGGCAACGCAGGTGATCTGACCATTGGTCACCGCGCCTGGGACCCCAGCCCTGAGACACAGAGAGAGGGAGAGAGTAAGAACAGCTGTTCATGACACTACGCAACAGAAGAAGGGTTGATTGAGGATGGAGCGAGGCTGTATGACTCGTCGATGGCCTGCGCCCCATCAGGTGGTTTTGGTCTGCGAGTCAAAGTGTGTGCGCTCATACTTACTTCTGCTGTGCCTCCTCAGTCAGTGGGGTCATCCCTGGCTGCTTCCCAAAGAAGAAACTGGACCACCAATGGCCTGAGTCCTGCTTGGGGAGTCCTGTGGAGGCAGATAGAGCGTTGAGTCCATGCAGGTGACACGGTTCCTGCTGTTCACTCACTGTGTTTACACTTCTCTACAAAGACTTTCTGGACTTCGCCTGTCAGACATAAAGCCTTCATCAGCAGGAGTCACACCCAGTGTAGTTTGGACATTCTTCATCAGATTAAAGCTTCTCTGCTCTTTATTCTGAGCTGAGGAACAGTACCAACCACCTTAATGACAGAGGAAAACAGACTGAATGTCACTGTGACTAACGCTGAATACAGAGGATGCGCTTCAACAGCTCCACCCTGAAGAAGAAATGAGTCAGGACTCTTCCACACTGCCTCGGGCGTGTTTGGTTCGGTCTCAAAACATGATGCCTCAGTGCAGGACTGCATATTTCTATGCAGTTCAGCTGCTGTGTGTCAAAACTAGGCCAACCTAATTACAGAACTGGTGCCAGTTCAGATGTGAAAACCGGTCTGACACCATTACAAATAACTGATTGCTCCATGAATGATCAAACTCATTTAACCTTTTCAGTTACTTTGAAATGTGTGTGTGTGTGTGTGTGTGAAAACTGTAGCACCCTGACACCATTAAAAAGCTGACCCAGTGGTTAAAACAGGCATGTCGACACAAACCTGTGCCTGTCAGCCCAGATGGCTTCCACACAGAGCTGCACTGGGACGCTGATCCAGGATTACTGGTGAAGTCAGCAGATATTAACTGGTGCTGAGGGTTATATTGGTACAACGGGGGCTTAGCGGACGAGCGCTGGGACGCTGGGACGTTTTTCACGTTAATACGGACCTCTGAAGCCTAATTAGAGAAGCAGGGTCAAAGAAATCCTGCGAGTCAAAATCCACAGCTTCTGCCAAGTGTATCACAGGATGACTCAACCACAGCGACTCTGCATGTTCTGAGGCAACAGCTGACTAAACCCCAGCAATCCTAAGGTTAAAGAAACTCTGCCACATTACACCAGTCACCATCTTCTGAAACCATTGCCCACACCGCACAAAGGATGTGGGCGGGTTGAGGTAGACTTATATAAACAATGATACTGCATGACATACAGTGACAGACAGGAACATGTGGGTCTGGCACAAATTCTCTTGAACAGAATACACTGTCACCCACAAGTGTCTGTTTTTAAGAGGAGGAGGAGGAGTGGATGTGATCTGTATTGTGACACTCATCTAAAAAAAACTTGAGAAATCCTCTCTGGCAGCAGCTTTGATTTGTTCATGTGGAGCACATCGTCAGTGTTTGACCAATAACAACACATGCTGGTATCAATGAATCTGTCCTGTAGAGCAGGTCAGGTGTTTGTCAGCCCACGACCTCTTCACGCTTTCATTAATGTAAGTCTAAAGGATTGAGTTTCAGCTGCCAATGGGGGTTTTAACTCCACGCTGCCATGACACTACATATCTGGAGTTTTGTCTTTGTCGTCGATACAAACACACACCTGGATGGTGAGGGATGACCTCTCCGCTGTACTCCGAACTGCCGCAAGAGCTGCTGCTGGACGTAGAGCCGATGCGCCCTGCAGGAGGAGGGAGTGAGCAGAAGAAGAGTTGGTTAAATCCAAATGCAGTCTCATTATTACGCTGACGATATCAATTCAATATTCCTTTACTAAAAAAAAAATCACTGTTCACTGCTGTGGTGCCACCTGAGTGTCTGCAGTCTGCCTCTTTAGCTAGATCCACCTCCTCCTGTCGGTCTGAGGTCTCTGATTCTGCGAGTCGGTGCTGAATGTTTTGTTTTGTTTTTTTAACTTAGTGATCTCAATGGGACTCGCCTGGTTTCTTAATAATAATAATGATAATAATAATAAAACAAACTGAAGGAGTGAAAAGCTTTTCGTGGGTTACACCGTAGAGTTACTCAGCTCAAGCCCAAATTCTTCCACTCTGAGCACAGCCTACACATACGGACAGTCATGCTTCCTTGGAAAAAAGACGGCTGCACATGTTGATCAGCTGTAACCCAGCGAAGCCCACAGGCGATGGAAAAGGACACATTCCATCTTAAACTTGGACCCTTTAGTGACTCTTTATCTACTAATACAAAGGCAGCAGACGGGACAGAGGAGTCAGCCGGGCCCTGCTCCTCGGGGTGATGAGGGAGTCAAAGGAGGCAGACTCACTTCGGTAGTAGTCCGTGGTCGCCACGAGAGAACCTCCTGCTGGAATAGCTGCCATTCCGCTGTAGGTCGCTGTACGCTGTGCTTGATGGAAACCTGGAGGGGAAAACAACAACACCATCAAAACCAGGCCGGCCGACATTTCCCGCCAACGCACCGGGAAGTTTCAACAAATGTCTGAATTCATCTCAGGTCATCCTCCACCATCTTTAGAAGTCATTTCATCGTTTTCAGTGTGATTTCTAATATTACAGTGAGCCATTTATTAAAACTAGGTCAAATTCCCTCTTCCACTGATTTTGTATAAACATATGTTTGGCTTGATAAACGAGCAAAACAGCATTGATCAGATGCCACAAAACAAAGAAACCTGAGGAGAACATGCTTGACTTGAGCTGCTTGTGATGACAAAAACAAGTTGGACGCTTTGTACAAAGAGGCAAATGAAAACGGAACACTGAACGCACATACACAGATGTATCATGTGCCAAAACACATGGTTTATAAAGACAGACAGATTTCCATTTTTAAGTCTGCTCGGCTGCAGATTTTGCTTCAGCTCATCAACATGACAGCGCCGTGCCGTGTCCTGCAGGGGTCTTGTTTACGTTAACGTCGCTGCACCAAGCCGACATTTTGACGTTGATCTGCTTCATCACAAACTGCAGAATATTAACATTATTTAACGAAACCACGAGTCGAGACAACGGGTGCCGCGAAGGGGATAAAAAAACAAAGTGTACGCTGCACATTTTTCTTTCCAAACGACGACATTTTGTGTCCAAAAAAGGACAAAAACAAGGTCTAACAGGGTTCACACTTGACGTGTCGACACCACTCCTCTAATGACCGTCGATACTTCAGGAATGAAAGAAGAACACGTCGAGAATGAGAACAAAGAGAAAACGTTGCTCGTCTCCGTTATTTTGTTTTTCTCGCTAAAAAACAGCGGCTTCCGTTAGCACAGGCTAGCTAGCACCGTTAGCCCGTTAGCTCGCCCCCTGAGGAGGAGCCCACGGACGAAAACCCCATTTTCTAACCCGGTAAAGACTCACCTTTAGTGACCCAGACGTGCTGATGTTCAGTTGCACCCAATTCAAGTCAGTCGGCGAGGCTGGGGGGGGGAAACGCTAGGCGACGGGGCCCATTTGAAAACAAGTTTTGGGTAAATGTAACCCTCCAAGGTCCGAACAGATGTTGACGCTGCTTCTTAGTGGACTCCACCGTCCGCTGCTGGTTTTATAGAGCGACAGGGTGACGTCACACGGGCCGTGGGCGGGGCTTCACGATACCTGCTCCGCTTTCTGAAACTAACGTTCCCATCAACTCCGCGCTTACCTCATATTTCTCATATTTCAATTTAACCTGAGGGAAGTCTTCCAAATCTCAAAATAAATGCTGGATTTCATTTTTCTCACCGAAAAAAAAAGAATTTTTGGAAGTTATCTTCACTGACACAACTTCTCACCTGAACGTTCCCCTCAAACAGTAAATTTCCATGAAAGTTTCATCACACTGTTGTGTCTTGTTTTTCTTTATTGCTTGTCTGTTAGTCATTTTCAAAACCACAGATGACTCACATAGTGAAGTTCGGTTTGTTTCGTGGTGTTTTTATATGACTTTTAATGTATTTTATTTTATTTTCCGGGTTTTTTGTT
>NC_135083.1:2070000-2095000 GCF_051107435.1 Chaetodon auriga
AACTTCAGGAGTCAATTCTGAAACAAATGACTTGAGATGAGTGTCCTCTGCTCGTGTGCGTCTGCGTTTTTTAACTTGGCGAAGCAGAAAGTCAGAGACTCAGATTCAGAGGCGGAAAGAGAGAAAGATGTAACAGATATTTAAATATTGGCAACTTGTTTTAACTGATGGCAAATCATGTGTACAAATAAGAAATCTTCTCTGAAGTCCACCTCTCCGAACAGACGGAAAGCCAAAAGAAAACAAAACAACTCACCTAACAGGAATATATTAACTACCAAAAAAATCAACACAAACACAAACAAAACAAGGAAATACACGTTATGATACACCGGCAGCACTTCTGAAGCAGTTTGATGGGAAGTCTCATCTCGTGTTTGTTCACTGGAGCCCAACTCATCTAGAGATGTTTCTGTTCCATCTGGTCTTTACATTTTCTGCCCTTCTGTTGGTCTAAAAGCAAGTTTAAACCTTTTTGGGAAGTTTTGGCATAAATCATTCAACAATCCAAAATATTAAAGGTTATCAAACAGCCCGTTTACTGTTTTCACCGCCTCAATAAACCACCGTGACAGTGCGAGACGGGACACAAGAGCACCTCTGTGTAGTTGAGAAAGATTTTTGGCAAACACCGTCAGCGCCTCGAGATTGACCAACAGTTTGAGTGTGTTTTTGGCTGGGAAACGTCACCAACAGTCACATTTTGTCAAACCACGGAGGCCACGTTGCCCTCGTATCAGCAAGTTTAACACAGGAAAGAAGAGAAATAAAAGTGACGGTGCTTCACTGTGTCTGTAGGAGCTGCTGTTTCATGGCTGTGTGTTTGCTATGGTGCACAGCGAGGGCCACAAAACCTTTAGTTTGGCCTCATGCAGCGTGTGTGTGTGTGTAAGTAGCATTTAGTGTGTTAACAAGAGTGAATTTGTGTGTTCAGGTGTGCATTAAGGGGTCGTTGGCAGCGAGACGTTTTCATGACACATTCTGCAGTTTGTTGGAGCCTAAATATTTAATGCTGACTCGCCTTCCTTCAATCAAACCGGTCTGTACAACTTAATAAACAAACACAAAGGAAAACAAACTATTTCTTTTCTACCAGCTAAATCATACGAACAGGTGACCCTTTCAAAGTGAGTAAGGCCGATAGAGAAGCGTTGACATTCACCAGGTAGTGTACACAGCAAAGCATCGTCTCACACTGAGTTCTGTGTGCGAACAACAGGAAGAGATCAGCAGTCGAACCAGGATGGAAAGAAAAGCACAGTCAGAGCGGTTTCACGTCTTTTTTCACCCCCTCAGAGGCAAACGGCAGCTTCTGAGATCAAATCCGTGTCCAGTTTGTCACATGAAACCAGCTCGATCGTGTTCTTCTTGCCGTGGTTTGATCGGTTTTAAACTCACCGATGAGCCAGTTTCACAAACACGGGAACATTTTAGGATCACGAATGTGCTGCAAGCAGAAAAACTCCTGACAGACAGAAACTCGTCTCTGTGAAACTGACCCACAGTGTTCGTTTGTTGAGCCTCCCCCATCTTTTTCTTAAACCTCCAAACTGATTACTACCATTCGGCAGCAGCAGTGACAATATATTTATTCATATATATTTATACATATTGATAAAAGTTATGTAAAAACATTATGCAAAGCAGTGTAAAATAGTTTTAATACAAAATGATTTAAGGTTTTTTCTGTTTTTACATCCTGGGGTGTTTTTAGGGAGTTACACGAGACCGGTCGTCTCTGATTGGTCGGTATGGTACAACTGAGATGAGATATGCACATGCATGTAGCAGTGGTGGGTCTAAGAAGGGTGAGATGTGCTGGATCCTGACCCCCCCGCCACCCCCCACCCCCGGTCTAACCTGTGAGTGTCGTTCACACCGCTGCAACGGCAGAGCTGGAAGCAGAAGGTGGAGATACTGAGGATTTAAGGACACGACAGCAGACAGAAACCAGAAGACAGACGTAGTGAGTGTGAGTAGCACATGAAGCACCATCTTGCCTGTGCCCGTAAAACGCTCCTCCACCCTCAGTCTGCAGACATCCTGGTTCCTGCAGGGTTACCTTGTGATGACTGCAGCAGCATCTTTAAGAAACCGCGAACCCAGAACCAAATGTGACATCTTATAATGCCTTCATAGCCGTAGTGATTTGCTGAAACAGTAACAACCTGTTTAAAAAAGGTGTCTGAGGACTGCAGGAGACAAGAGTTCCAACTAATGAGGACTAACGGAGGGAGGTGGGTGTAACTGGGGAGGAGGGGGAGGCAGGAGGTGGAGATGTAACAAAGTAAGGTCTGTAAATTATTCAGGTTTAGACATCAACAAAACATTTTCCTTCTCCTCCACAGAGGCAGAGGAGTGGAGCTCGTGGGACCAGCAGCGATGGGACCGGCGGGGGAAGCTCGTCCCACCTCAAAGCCACGAGTCCGTCGCCTCCGCCTGTCGGACTTTACAGACCCCATGGGACAAAGTGAGCGGTGGCGAGTCGGTGAGGTGGAGGGTCAAAGGTCAGGGCTGATTCTGCGATGTGAGGTGATAACAGTACAGTCTCAGGTCGTGAGGGAGGTGGCAGCGAGGAGGAGGAAGAGGAGGAGGCGGAGGGACGCATTCAGAAAGGTGGATTCTCCTGAGTAGGGGTGGTGTCGGTGGGGGAGCTGACGGCCTCCCCGTTCCCTTTGGGGCCAACGACCTTATACTGGAGAGAGAGAGAGAGAGAGAGAGAGAGAGGGAGAGGGAGAGGGAGAGGGAGAGAGAGAGAGAGAGAGAGGGAGAGAGAGGGAGAGGGAGAGAGAGAGAGAGGGAGAGGGAGAGAGAGAGAGGTAACGTGAGGTTTGGGGGTTACTGTGGGTCAGCAGCCGCCACGACACAGAAACACTGAGTCCTCCAATGACACGGACGAACAAACGGTATTTAAAGAGGATCAGTCACACTGTGGCCTTCAGGTGCATCTGTACATTACACACTGCTGTCTGCTCACCTTCAGGTTCCCCATTTTATCCTCAAATGACTTGAAGGTGGCAGAGTTCCTGCAGAACAGAGACATGATGTTACATTCACAAAAATCACGCTAACATCACAGGCAATGACAGCACAGTCACGAAAAAGACACATCAGCTGGAAGCTCCAGCTGGTGACAGCAAAGAATGGAGACTAAGAAAACTGACAATTAAAACAATTAAAAAGCACTTAAATGTTTGTATTTCTGAAAGTGTAGCAGAGCTTTGCATCCACACTAACACTGTACGAAACCTGTTCAGCCCACAGGCTCAAAGTAAACTAGAAGATGAACATACAGAGAGTAACGCAGGTAAAGGTAACGCGTTCACAGAGACAGTGAAAGCAGCATTGATGCAGGTCTGAGTGTTACTTTACCTCATGGCCGGCATACTTATCGAGTGGCGAATGGAATAGTTGCTACTTTGAAAGCGTTAAAGAGAAGAGACAGAAGTGAAAGTGTTAGAAAGCAAGCAGTGTGAGACACACACACACAATAATGCAGTATTACAGATATTACAGTGCAGATACACGAGTTAAAGTGCTGCTGATAGTTATTAGTTATCCCTTCATTTTCACTTTTAAACAGTAGATCACTGCGTCACATCAACAGTTGTAGCTCTGTAGAAGCACAGGAAACACAGGACCACGACCATGCTGGAGCTGATTTCTCTTCAAATTACAATCTGACATCTTTTGTGTCCTTGGAAAAATCTCAAAACTTTATGAAGAATGTTGGAAACACTTTATTTTATGGATCCCGTAGCTTCCTCTAAATGACTAGAAATGAACTGATGTCTGCCTCTCCTCGTTACGGGGGTCAAAACCCCAACTTATGTCCCATTTCCCGCCAGGAACCAGTAAAGTATTCTCACTCTGATTATTTAATTTGGGACTAATTCTATTGATACAGAGGCAGAATTCAGTCGATATACCTGAAGAGTCTGTCAGTTAGTGCACAGCAGGTCAGCTGAATGCACAAACATGTGCATTTGTTTATGGGCAAACATATAATCATCATATATAATTCAACATACACAAACACTTCCAAAAATTAATCGTTAATGATTCTTTTCTTCAGGTCAAATCAGGCAAATTCTTCTTGAAATCCAACAGCTTCTTGTGAACGACTCCATTAACTGTCTCAGACTACAGATTACGCTTCTTTCAGGAATTACCAAGAAATACAGAGATGACAGGATTACCATAAAATAAAGCGTCAAAACAATCTTACAAACAGGGTCCTCTTCCTGTTTTGGGTGACTCAGCAGATTTCACTCAAAAGCGAACTTGGTTTAAGTGTCAGGAAATAAACAATTCTTTCAAAGAACAGCGGGTTTAATTTAGTAATTAAAGACAAAAATTAAAAACAGCAAAGGACAGCATGCTGATTATCTACGTGCTGGGGAATAAAATAATAAGAGGAGGTTCAGACTAAAAATGGCAGAAGTATCAACAGCAAAAAGGGCAGAGCTAAACCTCTGAGAGGAGTTACATGTTTTCTGTTCAACACATTTGAGGCCACGCGACCGTGTGACCGAACTCTTGGTTGTTCTAACAGGACGTGTCCGTCTTACCTAAAGGAATTAGAGAAAGGTAGAGCTCTGCAGGTCAAACCAAGGCAGCGATTAAAAACAAGAAGGAGAGAAGGAGTGAGCCACGAGCAGCAGCATCAGGACACAAACCAGGACAAACCCAGGAGACACAGCAATGACATCAGCAGGGGATCAGGAGGACGGGGGGAACAAAGCAGGGATGAGCTCGCTGCGCAACTGATGGACGAACATGACTTTGTTCTTAGTTGTTGTAATGGTGGAATTGGTGTAATGGAAATGGATATTACACAGAATTAATCAAAACAACAGGCTAACGAGGACAATGCTTTAACATAAGCCTGTCCCGAATAAAGACCCTCTGCCTCTGAGGGGAAAAGGCCAATATGTGAACATTTCCTTTGCTTAATAATCCAGAGGTCACGTGTTAGCAACACAACCTGCACTCAAAACTGTAGCGAGGAGCAAAATATGGACATTTAGTACAAGAACTAAAATCATGTCAGTGTTTGACTTTCAGCTGCGCAGGAAACACTGCGGACGAATGAACGGAGGACATGCAACATGCAGGGATAAACACTGAGAATGAACACACACACACACACACACACACACACACACACACACACACACACACACACACACACACACACACACACACACACACACACACACACACACACGACGGGCGTGTGAGTCAATAAGACGGAGTGGAGACGGGTTAGATGTGAAGTCAGGAGTTAGTGCATCTTCGTAGAGTCTAATTATGTTTCCACTGGTACACGTTCTCTCTCTCACCCCTCAATCACACTTGGTGAACTGCTGCTTTGTCCCTTTAACCATGTCCTCTTACTCTTTCTCGTTGTTATTGCTTTCTTATGTTTGGTCCTTCATGTCTGACCTGAGGGACTCTCTCAGAGTCGGTACAGTGTGAAGCAAAATGAGCACAACTCAGAGAGTGATTCCAGGGTGATGAAGATATCTACATTACAGGGGGGTCCAACGACGTGAAAGCAGACCTAACGAACTAAGGATGCTTGAGGTCATTGATGCAGTGCGTTTTTAAGGTGTATTATTTGTCGTTGTGGACACTTTGTGGAAGCTAGATTCAATAAAGAATATTCAACGGGCTCAAATTCAAATTTAGCATCTGGGCTTTTGAGGGTTCGGGGTAAGGTTAGGTTAATTGCAACAGACCTGACCTTTAATGATGTCTGGATGCTAAAAGATGTACATCTCTAAAAGACAAACTACTCACACCTTTACTTAATATAGATGGAAAACAACTTAAATCACGGTGAACCACCCCTGGAGCTGTAAAACGAGCCGGTAAGCTGTTGAATAAACTACTTTACTGGACTCTAAGGTCTGTTAGTCAGCTCTGCACATCATCTACAGCACCAGGACTGAGGGTGAGAGGAGAGAGGGGGCATAGCAGCTGATCACTGGTCAGCTGGATGAGACGAATTCAGGACTACATGAAGAAGAGCGCAGTGGACAGTGTCACACGAACCAAATATTCAGACTGATGATGAGTATGTTTAGAAGAACAAGCAGCCTGATTATGAGCCTTGACCTGCTGTGACTGTGGAGGATCCGGCTGCCTGGAGACAGCTGCATTTACGGCTCAGCTGTTCTCCATCTCACCACCGGTAATGGAGGCACGTCGTAAAGCACATCCTGCGTTACCGGTGTCACCCGGTGTATCTTATCCAGTAGCTACTGATTAAGGAAGCGTCTGTGCTAGTGGCTGTAATCGGAAATCTGAAAGACCATACTTCATTTTGTTTTGACACTGTCCGCTCTGCCCGTTCCTTCTTGTAGCCGAGCCAGAGCGTCGGCCGTTCTGGCTCGGCGGCGTCATACCTCATGTCGCCCAGCTTCCTGCTGATGACCGTGCCCACTGTGGTGAGAGCTGCACTGGTCTTCTGTCCCGCCTGGGAAAGAGTCTCCTGAGTCTTCTTGTATCTGCAGAGAGAAGAGGAGGAGGAGGAGGTGGGATGGATGGATGGAAGAATGGAGGGAGAGAGGAAAGGTGGGAACAGGAAAATGGTAAGAGAACAATGGAGAAAAGAAAGGAGGACAGAGGAGAGATGGTTGGAGTGGAATGAAAAGAAGATGTGGGATGGAGAAAAAGGAGGGACAAGAAAGAGAAGGGACAGCAGGGGCCATGAAAGAGATGGGAGGAGGATGATGGAGGAAAGAAAAGGACAGAAGCAGAAACATAAAAATGGATGGAGCGAAAAACAAGGCAGATGGATGGGAGAGGAGAGGGGAGGAGAGGGGAGAAGAGGAGAGGGGAGGGAGGGTAAAAAAGACAGGAGGTAAATTAGACCGGACCATGAGACCACAGCAAAACACAAAAGCTAACAGTGATTTAAGTTCCTGCTCCGTCACACAAATAAAGAAGAGCAGTGTTCACCACCCCGATGGTTAGTATTCACACAGAAATACAGGCAGACATGGCAGGAGTTCAGGCCACGGCGAGCGAGCGTGTATGAAAACAGAAGAGAGATTCAGTTTCTTTAGCATCTCCTGTATCCAAGAGTTAGTCAGGTTCAGCCAACAGGACAGATGATTTTCCTGAAACACCCCAAAAATACAGGAGCACAGAGAAAAGCATCATCAGGGCCTGGGATGGTGCAGCCTGCTTATGTCAGTGCAACAGAAGAGATGCATGATGGGAAACACTGAAGCCAACAACCATCTGCTCGGGTGCGCTCGTATACAAGCATTATAAACAGTGTTTCTTCATGCACACTCTGAAATGCAATGATGACAACGTGTTATATGTGTTAAACATGTTAATTCAGTGAGATGACCTATTAAAACACAACAGATAGCCCAAGTCTGAGAGGAAGGAGGAAGGCCGGGTGACTCAGCCCCCAGAAGAGGTCCGCTGAGGGTTCAGCTCCAACACACACACACACACACACACACACACACACACACACACACACACACACACACACACACACACACACACACAGCTCAAACAAGCGACGAGCTGCAGATAACATCACACACTTTCTCCTCAGAGGCATTCATGGTGCTGCACATGACGTTATCATGTGAAGAGTGAATAAAAGAGATCTACAGAGATCCTCTCTCACCTCCACACAGCTGGCCAATCACAGCCTTCAGTGGGTGCAAACGTCACATCAAAACATTTTAAAAATTCTTCCACACCTTCCAGTTCTGACTTAAGAAAGGTGTAGGGGGAGGAGCTTAAGGTCCGACGCTAATCTGAAGCGTACCAGCACCTTCATCAGCCTCCCTGACGTCCTACACCTGAAATAAGGCTGCATGCACAGAAGAGATTTAACGCACACGTCGGCCGAACACGTCTAAAGGCCGTCATAAAGGCGAGGAGCAGTAATACTTCAAACGGGGACGGTCTCTCCTGAAACACAATCAGTGTTGTACAAACGAAAAGTATTTCTTTATCAAAGAAAAAAATAAAAGCTTGAGGTTCAAACCTTTTACTCCTCTCTCACCTGTAACCAGCTGCCAATCTCTGCACACAGAGGAAAGGTGTATAACCTATCAGACGCAGCCCCTCCTGGTTTGGATCCCACAGTTTCAGCCCATCTTTGGGCCGTTATCTCCGACCACAGCGACAGCTCAAACAGCCAGGACATGATTCATGGAAACGCACCTCAGACCAAGTTCTCATAAACTGATTCTTAGATTTTTATTAAGTATAACAACAACTCCTGATCATAATGTTCAGCTCCTTACTGAATGCAAGCTTTCAGTGTTTCCACACAGTGGTTTGAACTGTGGGAGCTGTACCTGGCCAGGTGTGGGGTTGGGTCATAAACCTGAGCGGGCTGCTGTCAAATACTGTTTAAGGTGAAGCACATAGAGCTCACCATGCAGGTATAGCAGCTCCTGTTTACTCGTGTCTGACCTGGTTCCAGGCACTGATCCCAAATCTTTCATGGCAGAAACTAAATTCTGAGATTTTAGGGGGTAAAGCTCCGTCCAGGCTGCCAAAACAGGAAAGCTTCTGGTTGCTCAAGAGCACAACACCAGCTGAAACTCTGACCTGCAGCAGCTGAAGGTGTAACTTTGCTGCCACTGTGTTAGAATAGTGAAAGGAGGGCTTGAGGTAAATCTTATTAATGCCATTCATTTGAATTTTTGTTTTAGTATGACGTCTAAAAATTCTACTTTGTGAACAAAGTTCATTTTCAGTCTAAAGGAAACAGAGAGCAGAGCTCACGACAGTCCTGTACACTGTGACCTGATTACTTTAATACACACAGTTCACAGGACGGCGGTGAGTCCAGGTGTCTCCACCTGTCTTCAGGTGGCTACGGCTAGCTCTGGCTGTCCTGTGGTTACATGCTAACTGCCCTTGGTTGTCTCAGTACTTGTACACTGTGCAATGACGGTACAGCTGGTCCGTGTTTGTTGATGGTGCATTATTTCTGGCTACAAGCAGTGAACCCACAGCGGTCGACCGATCAGTGTGCTGACTCTACTGTGTGAGTCTGTCCCTGCATGCTGGGTAGCTAACGCCAGCACCTGTCTGCTATCAGGCTGCAGTGTTGTGAGGAAACAAACAGCAGGAGATGAACTGGTATGCAGGCTTTTCAGTTTTATCTCCGCTGAAACTGATGAATTAGGCGTGTGTCTGTTCTCCGGCTGTGTGGAATAACTGGTATTTTTACAACGTGCATAACAAACAAAGACACCACATGCCGTATCAGTGAGTGTATTCCTCTAAAGGTGGAACCTTCAGGGAAGCGGAGCGCTGGGAACAACAGGAATGGGGGACATGGACGCACGCACGCGCGCACACACACAGACACACACACAGACACACACACACACACACACAGACACACACAGACACACACACAGACACACACACACACACACACAGACACACACACACACACACACACACACACACACACACACACACACACACACACACACACACACACACACACCTTGGGCAGATGGTTCACAGGAACCGAGCAAATATAATTTTGGAGATAAGCTGATGTGGGTGAGAGCCAATGCACACAACCGCGTCCATTAACGTGGCTGCCCTTCCACACTGGAGGGCCACTTGCTGGAGCGTGTGCGGTTTCATCTTTTTAACCGTGCTGTTCAAATCGTACAACTTTGTCTTTAAAGGGACGTTTGGGTGAAAAATGTTCCCCAATTCAACAGCCACTAAGAACCAAAAAAAGACAGAAACACACCAACATCTTCACCATCACAGCAGCAAAAGGAGGAAAACGATGGAAGGTCAACAACAACAACAACAAAAGAAGAAAAGGTCCCCAAAAAGAAAACCAAACGTAAAGAAACCTTAACTCATCTACAAAAACAAAACAAGAACACAAAAGAGAAAGGGTCAACTCACGCTTCAGAGTGGGCAATGTCATCCCAAGTGGCTGAGGCAGACAGATATCTGAAGACACAACAGCAGGACAGTGACACAGGGAAGAGACACACACTCACAGATCAGTACAGGTCAGTTCAGGAGTCATACAGGCAAACACTTTCCCCCAGAAATCATCATGGGACAAACTGCAGATTATTTCAAAGGGAAGAAGACAAATAACTTAAACTTGAAGAGAACTGTTTGGTGCTGAAGAATATTGGACATGAACCACAATAAAATGACGAGAAACAGCAGAATAACTCTGGTTTATGAAGACAACATGAGTGTGAAACAACCCGTCCACACTCTTTAACTACCTGTGGATCTGTCTATCTGCTGGAATGGAATCAGCTTCGCAGCAACCTTGCAGTATTTTAGTTTATTAATTCGGCTGTGATCTAAATACCAACACTTCCTGATGGCAGGTTTCCCTGCACATCCTTCTGATGGTGTTCAGCTGATTGTGTGTTAACTCCTACAGGAAGCTGCGACGGCAACACGACACTGTTAGTGGAGCGGAGAGAGTCGATGCTTCAGTGTGGAAAACAGACGCTCAGACAGCAAACACCAGGCAGCACACACTGTTCATGATCAGAGCCAAAACAGGCTGAAACACTTTAAAAAGCACAAAGAGAGGAAGTGTGTTGACGAGAACAATAGCAGAGCCGATAAGGAAGCACGGAAAACACATGATCTGACTCTGCATTCATCTGGTGGAGGCTTTGATCCTCTGAACACAGGCGGTCATGAGACACAGCAGAGCAAACACCTGAGATGCTACCTGTTTGTTTAGGTGACTGCAGACACATGACAGCTGCAGTATTGATAGGAGTAAATCCTGCTATAGGACGGTGGTTCACTCTCATTCCAGAGATGTAAAATTACACGTTTCAGCTGACGTGCAGGCAGTCAGAGAGTGACACACTGCAGCGTGAATTTGTTCGAAACCACTGAACCGTCTTCAAATTGAAAGTCTGACAGTGACGTGACATGAAGAGTGAAAAACACAGGACACGCATGCTTGAACCAGGCGCAGGCTTTAGAGCTGCAGCTGAGAATTATTTTCATAATCGCTTAATCTGCTGATTCATTTCATAATAATTAGATGAGAAAACAGTGAAAAATGCTTCTCTTCTTTTGTTAAACTAACAGTCCAAAATCCAAATATTCCTCATTTATGATGCTAAATGACAAAGAAAAGCAGCATGTCTTTAACAAGCCGGAACCGCACATTTTTGACATTTTAGCTTGAAAAATACAAGCAATCAATCAATCATCAAAACAGCTGGTGACTGCTTTTCTTTCAATCGATTAATCATTAACGCTCCAGCAGGCTTCAATAGGTTGTTTGCGTATGGTGTCACGTCGCTCTTTTGTTGTGGTGTGAAGTGCAGATGGAGGGCAGGAAGTGATTTTCTGCACAGGAAGCTGTGTGACACACTGTTCTGCTTCGTTTACCATCGTTCAGATCGATCAAACCAAGAACCCACGAGGAGCTTTTATCGAGTACCACTCATTCATCGTTCAGCTGAATTTAACATCATGTGACTGCACACAACCTATAGGAGTGAGCAGGAGACGGAGCTGATACATGCATGGATAGCAGGGGGACATTTTTCAGCCTGGTTCAATGCCGTTACAGTAACAGGAGACGGCTCTGCTCCGGACGAGGCCGGCGTCCACGCCCTGATGTCCGTCCACACAAAGCAGCGTACTGTACAGCACAGAGCAGCCCTGTCAGCCTGCACTGCGTCCACACAACACTTCAGTGTGAACCGCCGCGTTCGCTTCACAGCACACGACACAATCATTGGCCTCCTTTATATTCCATGTTTGTGTGTCACAGATTTTCGTCTTGAAAGGACTTACTCTGATAAATCAGGCGCTGATTGGCCTCACACTGCAGAGACTGAACTCAGAGGTCAGTATGTCTGCAGGGAGGGCGGTGAGATTTTCATTCTGTTTGATTTTGACTGTCGTGCTCATGAAAACACACTTCACGCAGCCGAAAAATGAGTTCAACCGCCCGACGACTCCCTCCACCCACTCCAGTGTTCATGGCAACCCGCTCCGAGTCTTTGTGCCGCCAACTTATTCATAATTCATAACCCACTTATTCCTTTGTTTGGATCAGCTCGGCTCTGTGCACCTCGTAACCTCGCTCTCTCTCGCTGGTCATGTGACTCAGCAAAACGCCGTCTCTTTTTCTTCCCCTCCTCCCCCCATCTCTCTCTCTCACATTCCTTTCCTCTCCTCCCACTCGTTCCTGCAGCAGCAAGTCTGAACTGCCCGTCTGGTCGCCAGGCACGACCAGGGCGCACACATCTGAGTGTGTGAGTGTGTGTGTGTGTGTGTGTGTGTGTGTGAGACTTGCAAACACACTCTTCCTGTACTGTACTTGGCATTGTGGTCTTGTTTTTCTGCATGTGTGTGTGTGTGTGTGTGTGTGTGTGTGTGTGTGTGTGTGTGTGTGTGTGTGTGTGTGTGTAGGCCTGCCTGCTTGTGTTTCTGCCTTTCCGTGTAACGATGTGCAGTGATCCACATTCATTCTGTCTGTGTGGACAAACACAGGACCAGAAATCAAAGTCAGAGGCGTGAGATGTATGCGTGAGCCGCCATGTTGGTCTATTTCTGCGCGCCAACGTCGAACAAACCACGACCAGCGCACCTGCCGCCGTTTGTGAATGTGTGAAAGTCAAGAGCGGCGTCGCCCCGTCAGGAGAGGCGAACTGTCCGAGCGAGCCTGCCAGTCCACTTCATTTCAGGAGCAGCCACATGGAAAATTCCATTAGCTTCAGACTTCACAGCAGCAGCTTGGTGGAAACGGGCAGAAACTCACTGATTTCATGTTCTTCTTGCTTCTTGGATTCTTTGAGCAGGAGGAGAGATCACCTCAAATCAGCTCCTGTTGAAACTTTAGGCTAAGACTTTCTAAAAGGTCAGACGCACGGCAGCCACGCACACCGCTTATGAAGCTGATTTGTTTACTGGGTGCAAACTGGTTCACATGAAAACTGCAAAACTGCACAAATCGACCAATATGAGAAGCCCTATTACTAATGAGAGGGAAGATTTAACAAGTGAGGCTGGGGGCCTCGTCCGTGCCCAGGGGCCCATAATCCATGAACATGGCTAATTATTAATGGCTGCAAGTCACTGCTTCCCTCACTGACCAGATCATCAGCTGATCACTGCTTATTATATCATTACATCACTTCTGTTTTTCCACAGAGTGCCCATTGATCTTAATTAGGCAATCAGGCCTCAGGCTGGATTCATTACGTAATGGCCAACCATTACCAGAGTTTGGCTTAATGGAGCTGGATTTCCGACACACAAATGTTCAATTTGGCACATCCAGTTTAACAAACAACACAATAAAAGTCTTTGTTGATGACTGCTGTAGCTGTGCTAACAGGCTGTCAGACCAGCTAAACACAGGGTTCGTACACGTTTTCCACTTCAACATCTCAAACGTTTCCAGACTTCTCAGATCACATCCTCGACTCCTGCCTTCATCTCCCTCTAAGAAAACATCCTTTCTGCAGCAAACTCAAACAGGCTCAGTGTCAGCTTTTGGTAATGAAAGAAGGGAGGAAGCGTCTGAGAAAGCTTAAAATACAGAAGAATGCTGATTTGGAGAGGAAGTGCAGAGGAAGATGTGTGTCATCACTTCTGGGTGGAGGAAGAGAGGACAGCTGACCTCTGTGAGAGGAAGTATGGAGGGATGGTACCAGCAGGAGGGAGGCAGAACGAAAGCTAAAAGATAAAGGATAAAAATAAACTGAGGATGATGTGCACGAGCACAGGGAGCAGTGACAGATCGGTTGCAATCCAAATACCATACATTAGTCCTGCCCTCCCACTTCCCACCGTTAAAGAAATCCTGCAACGTCTCAAACTCACCAAACCTGCAGCACCACCTTAAAAACTGTCAGGTGAGTCAGAGGCCACAGTGGACAAACAGATTCAGGTGAATCAGTTATGTAACTCACATCAAATCTCACTTCAGTGCTACAAGTCCCCTGAAGGCAGCAGGAGAGTGATCCCAAATCAAAGCAGGTTCCTCAGACCCTGAACAGTCAGAGACACTGCAAAACCAGCAAATCCATCACCAAAATGCACTCAAGACATCATTACAGGGATGCAGCTGAGCTTAAGTCCAGTGTTGTCATGAATCAGTCCAAAGACGGGCAAAAGAACAAACAGACCACAGACGAATGTTTGTCCACCAAACAGAGTTCAACACCAACTGTGGAAATGCAAGTGTTCTCAAACATGGTTAGAAGGACGGGGAGTGTCTGAGTGAGTCCGAGTCAGAGCGTGAGAGAGCAAACACAGCAGACATCACCGGCGAGCGAGCAGCAAACAGTGCATGGACTCACAGATCCAAACTGGTCACGCTCTCATTCCACTCGCCCAGTTTCTCAGTGGTTCTCACATAGCTGGAAACAGAGACATGAAGGCGTTACGCTGAGGAGCTTCAGCAGGGACTGAAGCTTTAGTCTCAGATCTGATCTGACGTTGGAGGATTATCGCTCTCTTCTGTTCGTCTGCCTGCTGGAACAACACTCGTGTCCTCCAGCGACAACAGCTGCATAAAACGACTGTGACAGATACTCAGCTCACCTCTGAACACCTCCTGCTGAGGTCAGCCCCCACAGCCGCTCGGTTCATCGTATCTGACCATTTCAGATGACGTTAAAGCCTTAAATTTCATTCCACTGAGAGCAGCTGCTGTGTCTGAAGA
This sequence comes from Chaetodon auriga, assembly GCF_051107435.1. Taxonomy (NCBI): domain Eukaryota; kingdom Metazoa; phylum Chordata; class Actinopteri; order Chaetodontiformes; family Chaetodontidae; genus Chaetodon; species Chaetodon auriga. Next base: position 2,084,705 of record NC_135083.1, read on the forward strand.
GCGTCACCATGAGGTGAAAAACTGCAGGTTAACAAATGACCTGACAGTGACGAGTTTGATTAACGATCAGTAACTTTAAAAACATGATCATCAAGTCTTCACCTGCGCTGAAGTCGCTGCCTCTGTTTGATCTGTTTGAAGGCCTGCAGTCACCCCGTGTAACATAAACCTCTGCAGAAGATGTTCTACAGACTTGAGAAGCTCGGTGCGTCACCTCGGGATGACCATGAGTCATTTTGTGATGAAGCAGTTAAAATGAGAGAACTCTGCAGGAGGAGCTGATTGGAGGGTCATCTCAGCCGACCGCTCATCTGGGGAAACTTTTGTTCTAAAAATGCAGCTGATGTATTTTAGGAGTTTGTGATTTCTGCACGTCTAATCTCATCTTACCTCTTAAAACCAAACTGGATGGGTGACTGCTGCCAAGTTATTATTCAATGAGTGCATACAGGGTGGTTCTCTGTATTGTTTGATAAAATAGAGAATGAAAAATCGTTGCAGAGCTGATGGAAACTTCACCGTAGAGCTAAATGGCAGCGCGATGTTTCAGTATGTGATCGGCCCTCGTGTGTATTTCTGTCTCATCTGTTGTGTCGAAATGATAAAATACATACGCGTTGGAGGTCTGTACGTCTTGCCAGCTCTTGGTCAGGTTCTGCTTGAATTCGTTGAGCGGGTTGAGGCCGAGCTTCCTCTTCAGCTCTGCGGCGTGTTTCTCTTTGGCTGACAGAACCTGACGCAGGGTGTTGATCTCCTCCTCCACCTGAAACACCACAGACCCACCATGAAGACTGAAGTCTGGAGCTTTCGTTTTATCCGTGGTGCTCTGTCTGACTACAGCTCTGCTCCTCCACGACTTCCAAAAGTGGATTTAAATGGGTCATTAGCCGGTATTTCAGTTATCAGTGACAACTTTAAAAGGCTTGCTCAGCCCATTCAGCAGCCATATGTGTACATTTCACACTGATACAACAGAAGAAAATCCATCTGGGAGACATGAAATGACTGAAAAGGTTGTGATTAAACTTACAGGACACAGAAACAGAGGAAATTAATCCAATCTTGGCATTTGTGAAGTTGAAATCAGTGAATGCTGTGAACAATCATTGATGTTTCAGCACTTTTTAAACAATTTGAAGTCCCCCTGTGTAAGTCAGGAATTTCAACCCAGCCCAGGTCGGAGATAAGTTGTGCTGTGTCAAAACATTGCTAATAAAAGCTTAAAGGAGCTCTGACAGCGCCGCACACTGCAGCCTACAGTTACATGCAAACGTGGTGATTTTGGGCGCCTGGGTCGTACCTTGGTGAGCTCGGTGCGCAGCTCCTCAGCCTCCTCCTCCGTCAGGCCGAGCGGGAGAGGGTTGGTCGAGTTCCCCACCGCTCCCTCCACCGGCACGTCGGACAGGCTGTCTGAATGATCCACCACAAGACCCTTGTTAGGAGAGTTCAGGTTGATATCTGGAGAGGCAGAGAGAAGGGAAGAGGTGATAAAGGGAAGGAGATAAGGAGTTAAAGGAGTGAAATGGAGAATACACAATTAGATCAGGTGAAATGAGTGAAGAGCGGTTTACTCTGTGTATCCGTCTCTGCGTATCTGTTTCACACTCAGACACCGAGGCCAGGAAAAGGCTACTGCTGCCAGCTGGAGATATCCGACAGGAAGGCAAAGTGGCAATTAGCAGAGGCAGGAGGTGATGTGCACTCTGGGAGAGTAACTTCAGACCGTCTCTGTGAGAACCGTTAAACGTGTCACTTCCTGTAAACAGGAACGCCGCGATACAGCCAACCAGAAACAGCCAAAGGTGGAAGAAACAGTTAAGAGAGAACAGCTTTGCTTCAGTTCACCCAGAGACAACTGACAGCACAAATACACCACTATCAGCATTTCTGTGAAAGTGAGCTCATCTTGCGTCATTCACCTGAGGACTCCATCGTAATTTGGCAGCTACAGGAGCTTGGCACAGTCGGAGCTGACATGAAGCACAACAAGACACGGAGAAAACAATCTGGAGCCTGAAACACTGCGTAAAAATAGATTTTATGCTCTTGGAGTCCAACATTCAAACAGTGTTTATTCAGTGGGCAAACCTATTACGAAAGGTAAACTCACACCTCGCATTGCTCACGAACACACCCACTTCCATACCAGAGACCAGGCGACGTTCAGCAGTGCAGAGCTGTTACTTCAGCCTCACTGACTTCATTCACTCTCAGCCTCTTATGCTGAAATCCTGAGCATGAAAGAAGTTCTGAGTTTGCCATTTTTCCCTGAATGAGTGCAGCATCTCTCTCAACACGAATGACCGCACACTGGCTTGGACAACACATCAGACAACAGCAAGAAAAACACACAACAGTGTTGCAAAAGACTAAGATTAGCATTATCTGCAGACGTGTGAGCAATAACATCCACACAGATATGACGGCTCTGCCATCAAGGTAAACTGATCCTGACAGCAGCGAGGTTAAAAAGGGACAGCGAGCAGAAAAGGGGACGACGACAAGAAATCATTTGGATTGACAGGAAACCTTCAATCTCAGATATTCTTCAGTTGTCTCGTTGTCATTTCCCGCACAGCAAGTGATTTCCTACACTTCCCAGAATGCCCTCTGACAACACCCAGAGTCAGTCCAGCTGCCATCAATCAAAGGTAGTTGCTCATTAAGGTCATGATTTTCATCTCCCAGCTTGTTTACTAGTGATCCAGCAGGTCTGTAAATACTGAGGCAGGTATGCGATCGCAGCCACACCCCTGCTTAGAAACCCAACCTCACTGCTGCACTGAATCCTGGTCTACTTCCTGCTGATAGGGATGCAGAAATGAGGCTTTGCAGTAATTCTATGACGGAGCAATGACAGCGATGAAATGACGGCTCTATTAAAAGACGTCCTTGCACCAAACCGGACATCTATTGTTGATGCTTTTGCATCGCTTGAGGTTTTTCTCTTGACTGTTACGCTCCTTTTTATTCACAGAGAAACAAAATAATCACCACCACATATTAAAATGGACCCCAAGAGGCAAAAGCACATTAAAGATAACAGTGAAAGTCATCACTTTAGGACGGACTTTGACTTTAAAAAATACTGAAAGCATCGTCATGTGACAAAGCATCAGTCAGGAAATGTCCCCGGTTCAGCCAAAAATCCTCCTCTCAGGTTTCACAGTATTGTTCAGGAAACAGCAGGAGCAGGATTTTATCTGAACAGACATGTCCTACTTCACATCGCACACGAAGGCCGACAACTGCGGGCAACCTTAATCACTTCCTAACAGAGCAGCGCTCATCCTGAGGCACAGCAGCCTGATACAACATGACATGGCCGCTGATTATTAAAAACTATGGGATGCAGGCCTGGAAGTCTCATTAGGACGTCTCAAAAGAGATTTCTGTTGTCATAATGACATGAAGATACCGAATGAAAAATTACCACTGCCACAAGAGGAGACTTACTTACTCAGGTAAGGTTGTTTTAATTCATTTAAACAGTAATCATATTATCGTCACATAGCCTCAATGCTGCCTTTTAATTCTGTTAAATCTGATGACACAATTTCCACAAAAAGGACGTCTGGTTTTGTCCATAATGCAGAGATATTCAGTGTACTGTCACAGAGAAGTGAAGAAAGCAGGAAATATTCACATTTATGTATCAAAACAGCTGGTGGGTAATTTAACAGCTGACCACTAATTGATTAAAGGTGAACAAGGCCAGGTAGGGTTTGAAATGATGAAGCAGCAGCAGTATCTGGTGATGTTTGAGATTCTTTCACCACGTAAACATGAGGCAGATCTCAGGTCAGCTGATCATGCTGAAAGGATTTATCAATACAGTCAGCAATGACAATGATGAAGCAGCACTGATAGCATGCTAGCATCACGGCTGTTGTCAATGCTTGCTTACTCAGCAGATCTGGCTGCTGCTTATTTGGTAAACTGTTGTTGTTGACTAACTGGACCCACGAACATGTATTCGGGTAAATAAGAGGTGAAGATAAGTTGTTGTTGTGCTTTGAGAAGCCACCAAAACAACCCGCTAACACGAGCTTCGGCTAGCGTTCGTGCTTCTGTTTACAAGCGTTCGGCTCGCTTCGTTAGATTTGGCGGGTTTGGGAAACGTCTCGGAGCCTCGCGGAGAAGACGACGCTGCTCACTTCTTTAATGAATTAATGACAGTTAAATCCAATGAACTTGTGCTGGGAAACTGGTGACATTAGTAACACGATCCTCCTTCCTGTCCTCTCCACTTACTGCTGCTGTCCCTGTCATTTACCAGCGGGCCCGTCCTGCCCTCACGACTGCTCAACTACCAACACTTATTAGCTCTAAACAAATCAAACTTCCAAACAAACAAACCAACAGAAAGATAAAGTTACTCATTACTTGGCTGTAGCTGTATTTATTTAAACGGTTGAGTGTCTGATTAGCAAACAGTTTACGCATTTCTGCCACTAAGCTAAGCTACACGCTAGCTAACTTGCCAGCTAAGCTAACAATTAACGTTACCTTGACTGGCGGGGTCCATGGCGTCGATTTGACAGAGATACAACTCCTTTTTCTTCAAAGTTAAACTCTACTTGTGTGAAATGTGGTTAGCAGACGAGCGCCGTTTGCTTTCCACTTGCTGTGTAGAAATCTTCCTGGTTTTAGCGACTGCTCCCACTCAGAGAAAGTCGTCGACAGGAACAGCCTGAATACTTCTGCCCAAAACAGCCCAACAGCCAGCTCAGCTTAAACACGACTCTCTGTGAAGCTAACGACACTGACAGAGGGGCGTCCGGCGAGGAATTTCAAAATAAAGGCTATACGTACTAATTTTTCAGAGATCACCGAAAAATGTCTTTGTACTTTCCAACTTAACATTTACAGGAGGTATTCAGATATTTTACTTAAAGTACAAAATACCATGGTTTTGCTCTCTTACAGATAAATGTGGTGTTCAGAATGTTATTTAACAAAAGTACAAAAATAATATCAACAAAATGTACCAACAGTATCCAAAGCAGAGTGTTATATTCCTATTAATACACAATATAATGTGATGTTAATGCTTCATAATTTAATTTATTGATGTGTAGCTGCTGGTGTTAAAATAAAGCATTTTGGGATTTTATTTTAAGTTTGTTTCAGGTTATGTACGCATTTGTTTGTATTTGTAAACAATGAACATGCAGTATTTTGTGTGTCTCACATGGAATCACTATATATTGAAATTTAAACTTGCTTTTCCAATAAATTACACGTTACAGCACTCAGCGTTAAGTGTGCAGTGAATGCTGAGATGACCAGATGCCTGAAGTTCACCCCATTTTGTTTTCCGTGCTTTTATTTGAAAGGCGTGTCCTCTAAACCGGAAACGATGTTCCTCATAGATAAAGCGCGATGGGGTTCTGATAAATGCTCTTCCGGCGTGGTCAAACGACGTCACAGGGTTGTCGAAATATTTTGCGTTGAGACCCCTCTGTGTGTCACACACACACACACACACACACACACACACACACACACACACACACACACACACTCTTCAGGTGAGCAGGATCAGGTTTATTTCATCTAAACATTTTCATCTCTTATGCACCATCTCACAAAACAAACAAACAAACAAACAAAGTGCTCAAACTCAGAAAAATCTGCTGACTTTCAAACTAAAATCCTAAAAGTTTTCAACACAGAGTCAAATCACTCAGAGTCACATGAGACGTTCAGAGTCACCAGTTCAACACGGTTCAAACTGGTGGTCCAGCAGAAACTCTTCTCACAAGAAAACTCGATTTCTTTTATTATTTCTCAGGTCAAACAGGCTCACAGCTGATACCACTGGTAGTACTGCAGTTGTGTTTTTGCTGCTCCACCTACTATTAAAACTTGTACTTCTGCATCTTCTACTACAGCTAATACAGCAGTGACACCAGTGCAACTTCTTTTACAAAAACAGCTCATATTTTCCTGTTAAAACAGAGTTCTATTAATACTCTTTAACACTGCAATATCACTACTCTGCTGCCGGTGACTCTTAAAATCACAGGCTTGAAAAGGTGTGAAGACCTTCGGCAGCAGCTTCCACTTAAGACAAAACAAATTCTCACTAAGTTTCCAAAATAAAGGCCCAGCAGAGCCAAAGCCAGACGGCCCAGAGCAGATCTCTGCCGTGTCCACACACACAGACGTGCTGATGTGTTTGAAACTACGTAGTTAAAGCGTCTGCTTTCAGTCTCAGCACTGAGTCTGGAGTGAAGGCATCTTTTCTTCATCTCCACAGAAAAACTTCATTTCCAAGCGTGTCTCTGTTTCCTCCATTTCTTCCCATGAAGGGAGTTTAACCAGGAGAGGCAGAAACCGGATCGACGAGGAGCCTCGCTGAGGGTGAGAGAGGAGGAGGAGGAGGAGGAGGAGGAGAGGGGAGGACCGGTCTGAGCAGGACTCTGGTCTCAGTCTCCATCTGGAGCAAAGAGGGACAGCAGACGGTTTTATTTATTTATCTGACAGATTACTGAAGCTCAGTAATGATTTCTTCACTCTCTGAGGTCTTACACGGTTTGACTGACGACACAGAAACACTCAACATGCTTCAGATTATTCTGTGTGACGCTTTACATCAAGTTTACAACAGTGTGTGAAGATAACACAAACAATTCAACGCAGGTTTATGATCATTATCATGTAGGATGGAGCCAAAGGGCTGTGATGAGTGAGAATGAAATCAAACAAATTAACTTCATTAACAAGAATAAAAATAATACTAATGTAATTAATAATAGAGAGTTAATTTGTCCTCACACATTTGAGTCGATTAGTTTTACTCGAGTTCAGGTCTAATTATTGTAATTACACATTTCAACCACAAGGTGTCAGCAGAGGACAGAGTTAGCGATGCTGAAAGTGCCGCAGCGAAACTGAATAAATAAGAAAAACATTTCAATAAAGTTATGAATTTCTTTTGATTTATTGTTTATTATTTTAATATTACTATAAAGTAGTAGTAGAAAAGTAGCAGCAGTAGTAGTGGCAGTAAAGAAACACTTAATTCTTTACAGCTGAACTGTAGATTCTCTGGTTTTCCAAAATAAAAGTCATCCACAGTACTTCCTGGTGGGGCCAGCAGGTGTGTGCATACCTGAGCTGTGCAGCAGTGAGGGTGGATGCGTCCCCTGCTGGTGTTATGTGCAGATGAAGCAGCCGATGTAAGCCCAGACCCTCTGCAGGATGACCAGGAAGGCCAGCAGGTAGAAGAGCAGAGTGACGGCCTGGAGGAAGAGGAAGGGACGGAGGTGGATGAAGAAAACAATGAAAAGTAGAATCTGACTGTGAGCCGGAGCTGTAACATGTGGAATCAGGTGTGTTTCTGTACCTGCTGTGTGCTCATCCCCTCCTGATGTTCACAGATGTTTCCTTCTTTAACAGGATCAGCAGCTGCACATCCCTCCTCCTCCTCCTCCTCCTCCTCCTCCTCCTCCTCCTCCTTCTTCATCTCACCCCATCCTCCATCAGGTAAGTCTGGGTCGTCAGCCTCTGGCTCTAAAACTGCCCCCGCAGGCTCTGCAGAGACCCTCAGCAGACCTGGACCCGGTGGAACTGGTGCTGGTACAGCTGTCTGTACTGGTTCCACTGGTGAGGATACCAGAGCTGGGATTGGCTCTTTAACTGGTTTGACAACAGATTCCAGTCTGTGGAGGGAGGTCTCCGGGTGGTGTTTTGGCTCCACGTTGTGGACTGAGGCTTCTTTGGGTTCTTCTGGCTCTTGTTCCACGTCCGGTTCTTCAGGAACTTCTTCCACAGCTGCAGAGAGACGATGAAACCTGTTGATGCTGAATGTTTTCATTGGCGTTTGAAAGACTTTTCAGACATTTTGGAATTTAGTTAAAAGAGTTTGAGATAATAAATGTTACGTTTGATAGATCTTAATTTATAAAGTCAGTGAATTAGAGTGACCTCAGCAGGTCTCAGGTCAGCAGGCGTCAGAGAACTGTGACGACAGGAGATTAACACTGAGGTCAGCTGATTGTAGAATATTACTGAAAACACATCTGATGCTACAAGTCAAATATTTAGAGAAACTCTTCTATGACCCCGCTCGGTTCTTCTCTTCTGAAGCCTGCTAACGTGATTCCAGTGGAAACCAGCATCCTAAACTGAAGGATGAAGAGTTCCTTCATGTCTTCTTCAGCTCAATAAACTCTCTAAAAAGTCTCTTGGATCAGCTGAAAATCATCATCACAAAGCTGAAAACAGCCTGTTTTTCTGAGCTCATCTAACTTTTTGGAGATACGTGGTTCTCACAGGACGGCCGTGCTGCAAACACATGATGATCTTCTAGAATCTGATGCGTTGCTGTAGATTAAAGCACCAACAGGATATAAAGAAGTTCAATGAGCTCAAACATCTACAGCAGTAAAACACATGGAGGCAGCAGGAACATTAATCCACCAACAGCAGATAGAAAAACACTGACAGGAACTCTTTACTGATACAGGAGTACTCTTACTGTAGTACTTTAAGTACATTTTGAAGTTAGCCTTTGCAGGACTTCTACTTGCAGTGGAGTATTTTCACAGTGTGGTTATAGTACTTTCATTTAAGTAGAGAACCTGAATACTTTTGCTTGTTCTTAGATCTCTGACTGTATTTGTAAGCAAACCAGTAACCTTCAGACACCATTAAGGTCAAACTGGTTTGCTCTGGTCTGGTTTATCAATCACTGATTCATACTGATCAATAAATCCTTCAGCTCTGTCATGTTTATCTATCTTGGGCCTTCGAGATCTCGCTCATTCGCTCTTTACCTGCTGCAGCCGTCGACTATTTTTGGATCGGACTCATAGACCTTAAATCCAAAAAAACCCTGCAGCAGATTGAATTACAGAGTTTAGGTTTCAGTCTAGTTCCTGTGGCAGCCTTACAGCTCAGCCTTCAGCACGGCGAGAATTTCTGCCTGCTTGAAACGTTGAACGCTGGATGTGACAGACAGAAAGTGTGTTTCGTGAAAATAAAGTTTGTGAGGGGTTTCCCAGGCGGCGCCCTCTCACCTCTGAGGAAGTCTATGCTCCTCACAGCTCTCTCCTGCCTGCTGAAGTTAAACCTGTAGTGACTCATGCTCTCGCAACTTGGGTTCAGTGTCTCTGCTGGACAGGAGCCGCTCGCCGCCATCACTCTGAGGAGGAGGAGGAGGAGGAGGAGGAGGAGGAGGCATGGGGAGGAGGAGGAGGCATGGGGAGGAAAGGACAGATGAAAGAGACAATCAACATCAACAAATTACTGACTCTACAGAAGAGAAAGTGCCTTTTTAATGGCAGAATGAAAACATACAGCACATCTGATCACAGTACTCACGTTGTGATCAGCTCTCTTGAACTCTAAAGGAAGGATGAAGACGAGTCAGAAACACAGAGATCATGTTAGAGACTCAGGAAGTCATTGTTTCAGGAAACATATCAAGATAAACACAAACCAGGTGAACACATCACGAAGACAAGAGGCGAAACACCAAACTTCTTCCTACACACCTGAATAAAAGCAGCCATGTCCAGCTCCTCCATGCTGCTCGCCGCTCGCTCCACCAGCTTGTTGTTGGCCTCCACGCCGTCTCCAAAGCGACGCAGCAGCGCCTGGGCGTGGCCCGTCTTCTCTTCCTCCTCAGAGCTGATTCGCTGCGTCATCGCCTTCGATGTGACGATGAAGACAGTAATGATGTAGTTTAACTACGAGCATCAGCGCTGTCACTGCTGCTGTAGATGTTACTGCTGTTATACTGCAGAATATAGTTTTTTTTTTTTCAGATACTACACAATGTACACACACGTATATTTATGACTGATTGCATATTAGCATGTAAGAAAAGTCCATCCACACTTTGAAAAGTGGCTCTTATGTTAAATTTCTTCATATTTTATGGTTGTTTATTCAGATCTGCTACTTCTATGCCAGTACTACTACTACTACTACTACTACTACTACTACTACTACTACTACTACTACTAACACGACTACTACTGCTGAAGCATCTATGTGTATTTCATTAGTACTTATCAAGGCTGAGTGAAGCCAGAGAAAAGAACAAAATCAGACCTTCTGTCTCTCCTCCAGGACGGAAAACACACGAGCGAACGTGTCACACACACTCTGTTTCTGAGCGTCACAGTTCACCTGCAGGAGGCAGAATGAAGGTCAGCACACAAACAAACCGCCTGCTGTGATCTTCAGTTATTCCACACTGTTAATGAACTACGTAGATACTGTGTCCAAGATAAGTTAAAGTCCTTCTTCTTTATTTTTCCTTTTCATCAACAAATACCT
>NC_135083.1:2100000-2165000 GCF_051107435.1 Chaetodon auriga
CACACACACACACACACACACACACACTTCTCTCAAAGCATTTTAATATGAACTACTGATCGGCACATTCATTTTGTGACTCTTGATCAAAGTTCAGCTCTACTGTTTGGTTTTGCTTATTTTTGGGGAAACACTTTCCTTTAACACACATTTAGAAACACTGTGTAACTATTTCATAACTTTATAACAGACCATAACGTGGTACATGGTTGTAGTTGTACACACACAGAATAAGGACATTTTAAAGTATTAACGTCCAATATTTTCAACAATTAAAACATCTCACGCTTGCTATCAGCACAAATTTAATTTAACTTCCAGGTCTGGATGGAGGATGTAACCATATACGGTGGATCAGATGCATTTGACACTGTTTCATTAATTTTTGGTTTAGAGGTTGAGGAAAACAATAAATCTATAAAAGTATAGAGGAAATTATCGCTGGGTTATTTAGCCATGAACGTGGCAGTGTGTTTTTGTGCTGACATGGCTGCTTTTTTTAAAAAGTGTTTTTGAATTGGGATTGATTTTCACATCAGCTCAAGGTTTTATGATTCAGAGTATTCTAAACTTTTCAGGTAATTGAGAGGTCTTTCACATTCGTTTCATCCTGTAAAAAGCACTGTGGTGTTCCACAGGGCAGCTGTCTCGGTCCTCTTCTCTTCTTCTGATACACACTTCTTTTATTGACAGGAATACTGTATTTTTCTGGTAATTATACTGAAGTAATAATAGTATTTAGGCTCATAAATGCAGGTCTTTCCACTTTTTAAACTCACATAAGAAAACAAATAACGCGCATAATAAACTGACAGTGAGCAAAGAGGCTCTGAAGCAACAGAAACATTTATTTTACAACAGTACATCAGATACTTCATTTATCCACACGTCTGCCGGACAGACGCAAACATGATCAGTCCATGCTAAAAACAGAAAACCTCTACGTCTCTATGTACTGTGCGCTGCGTGTATGTACAGCAGCTCTGCCATTTCGCCACTTCACAGCCAAAATGGTTCACATCTAAAATTCTATACATCCCCTTCACATACCAGCTATTCGTTAATCAATTATTAAAAACATAAGAAAAATAAAATAAATAAAATAATGCTTCGTTATTATCGTCATCTGGTCGCTATATTCACACTTAGATCAGTTCTTGTTATTTGTGTCATTGTTTTAGATCGAACGGTGGAAGCTTGTTGACTCTTGTTTGTGTATTTCAGGCTTCATGCTGCATTCACTGCGCTGCATGTTTGGTCAATGGAGAAAAAAAAAACAGGAAGAGAAAGGAGATTTTGGATTTGACAGTGCAGCATTTCAGTGGTCACATGACACGAAGCACAAGAGAAAACGGGTTAAAACAGAACATCTGCAGGTTTCATAAAAACCCTTTAAAGGATCCTAAAAACGTCTTTTCATCACCAACTGTTCAAACGTGTCTTCTAGAGCCGACATGCTGCATTAAATTAACAGGATGTTCAGAATTTGTGGTATCTGATGGTGAAAACTCTTCTAATTTCGGACTTTTTAAAGACTTTTTAGGAACTTGCAGATTCCCTGAAACAACCTTTGAAATTAGTGATTGAAGTGGAGCCATGAAAGAGACTCATTTAGCTCTTATTGCACTTTCTCATGATATGTATACATACATAATGAACAAAGTGTTTGATTGAGGAATCAAAGAAAATCTAGTGAATTAATGAGTCTGTTTGGTTGAGTGCAGGTAAACCGAAATCAAATCTCTGACACAACAACGTTCCTGCGTGTTCTACTACAGCGGAGTGCTGCTCGTGAGCGACAAATAAAGAAAAACTACCAAAAAAAGAATCAATATTCTGGAAAATCATAGCCTAAGTAATGCGTCTGATTGTGGTAAACTGCTCTTCAGTTGCTATGAGGATTGTGTATTCTACAAAACTGCTGTCACACGAACAGATAAGACTTTGGACATCAATATCCTCCCTTCATTAACAACATAAATAAGAAAAACAAAAACAAAGAAAAGCAGTTCTATGGAGACGAACAGAAGAAAGGAACAACAAAAACCTTCAAACGTCCGACCGACTCAAAGAAATACAGTGACGTAAAATCTAAAAATACAGTTTGCACGACATGTACAGCATTTTTACTTTCTCACAAAACAAATAGAAAACTAAAAACCACAAAGGGGCTCGATCAGTGTGTTTGTCTGACGACACAGCACACACACAGCCTTCAGTGTGAACCAGGGAGCTCAATCCTTCATGTGTGGAAGAGGGAGTGGATGGAGGTTACATACAAGAGAAGAAGAAGAGGAGGAGGAGGAGGAGGAGGAGGAGGAGACTGTGAAGCTACAGCACAGTAGAGTTAATAACAAGCAATGTGAGTGGTGACTGCCGGAGCCCTGTTCTGTGATGGAGCAGAGGGACGTAGCATCCACAGCTAACAGCTAGCAGCACTCTGTCTGCTGGCGGCTGTGGATTTCCAGCTCTCTGTTCAGTCGAGCCACAGCTGACAAAGGCTCAGCCCGGCAGCTGCAGGGTTTCCACAGTTTCCTCAAGGAAGACGTGTGCGTGTGTGTGTGTGTGTGTGTGTGTGTGTGAGTGTGTGTGTGTGTGTGTGTGTGAGTGACGCAGCTGAAACCTGGTACGATTAACCCTGCAGCCTCACAACTTACATCACAATGAGAGGCCTAAAACCAGCTGAGCCAGATTTAGGCGAGTGGCAGTGGAAGCCGGCGCGGCACCTGTTCAGGTCCGAGCCGGCTCCTGGGGTCATCTTCACGAGGGGACTGAGGACAAATAAACACCCAGCGCTATCGACTGCTCACACACACGCAGACGGGATCTCTGACCTACTTCCAGCCAGTGAGAGAAGCCTCAACAAGCGACTGCCAGCGAGCTGAAGGAGAGCGCTCGTTTCATCCACCTGAAGAAAAGGCTTTCTGAGTTGAGGATTTACAAAAGAAGATTTTCTTCTAGACAATGAGGAGAAAACATTCAAGGAAGTAATTTTCCTGTTAAAAAAACACTGTTTTGAATGAGGCCTGGCTGGAACGCCTCCATGAATCTGCTCCGTATAAACATCTGAGCTGAAGATCCTCGTCAACAACCCTGAAAGAGTCTGAGGCAGATGTGCTTCTGCTCAGGCTGCCGTTCACGCTCCACGGAGGCAGCGAGCATCATGACCTTTAAATAAAATGTAAAGATGGTTAAAGTATAAATTTGGTTTTGCAGCTGCAAACAGAGCGACGCTGTGGCTTCACAGCACATTCTCAGCTCTCCATTTACAGGACAGAACCCTTTGTGCTGCTGACTGACTGCGACCATGTTCGGCCTGAATCCACGCCTGCTGCGTGTCGATGAAGAAACACACACGTCTGCTTTCTGTCTGACTCTGAAGTGTCGCGTTTGTTTTTCCTCCTTCACTTTTCTTCCTCTTTCTCCTCTCACTGCACGAAACTCAGAAATGTAAAAAAAGATGAATGTTTGGTCTGAGCGTTGAGCTCCTGCTGACTGAGTGATGCTGTGTAGTGTTTGCTGGTGTGTGTGTGTGTGTGTGTGTGTGTGTGCGTGGTATTATTAATTAATGCTGTAGATCAAGAGAAAATAATCGATAAACTGACAGGAAAGGTGTTTGTTGAGTGTGTGTATGTGTGTGTGTGTGTGTGGTTCATACTGTAGCTGTTAACTGTAAGGTGTGAGCTGTATGTGTGTATTTGTGTGTGTGTGTGTGTGTGTGTGTGTGTGTGTGTGTGTGTGTGCGCGCGTGCGTGCATGTGTGTCTAGTATGCGTCGGTCCTGTAGCTTTGGTGGGCATCAGAGGTGAGCTGGGTGGTTTCTGTGGCTGATGATGGCTGCATCACGATGGGCTCACCGCCATCTGGGGAAGGAGGACAGACAGACACACACACACACACAAGAATCAAACATCATGTTTACGAGTCGGACGTCCTGACGAAGCTGCAGACTGCGATCACGTCATTTCCAGCAGTAACAGCTGAAGGAGGTAAACTCCACTCAGAAAACAGACGCGTGCTTCACATCAGCATGAACCGTGTTCAACTTCAACAAATGAATGACATTCATTTAGATTTAATTGTCTAAAGTCAGTCTTAAATACACAGCAGCGTTTACATCTCGGTGAATGCGTCCCCGTCCTCACCTCTCTCCTCAGCGGTCATCTGGGCCTCCAGGTCCTCAGGGGACACGTAGAACTCGGGCTCCTGGTCCATGGGCGGCCGAGGTTTACATTTCCCGCAGCAGCAGTTACAGCAGCAACAGAGGCAACAGCAGAAATAACAGCCAGTGGCCAGGCAGCAGAAGACGAACAGGGCCTGAGGGACGAAGAGACGACAGAGAGACGTTCAAAGGACAGATGGAGGTCAACGTGACGGAGGCAGAGCGATAACGAACAGTCATGCTATCAGTTAGAATAACAAATACGCTTTGACACTTCAGTCACACAGACAGACAGACTGCAGGACAGGTAGTCCAGGTGTTCCAGCCCACCTTCGCCCACCAGCTGGACAGAACAAAGTAGGTGTTGACGTTCTCCTCTCCGAACTGCTCTGCGACGTAGAGCCCCAGCGAGCCGTATTTGTCGTAGATGTTCTTCTTGGTGGCGTCGCTCAGGATGGAGTGGGCGTTGTTGATTTCCTTAAATTTTTCGGCTGCGTCCGGGTTGTCTGGATTCTTGTCTGGGTGAAACTTCAAAGCCAGTTTCCTGTGAGAAGACAAAGACAGAGCTTAACCAATCAGCGTGAGAGTGAGAGATCAGTGACCAGAAGGTTCACGTGAATCAGCCTCATTCGACCCATTAACAGAGTGACTCGCTGCCCTCTGGCTCCCTCTAGTGGCTGACAACGTAAAACATCATCGTCACATATGGAGAGCCTTTTCAAGCTTTTATTGTCACACACACACACACAACCAGTGTGTTTGAGTGACGAGGTACAGTGAATTCTAAGATTATTATATCAGCGTATGTCAATATTCAGAAAATAACAGGGCTCATGTAAACAGCATATTCAGTGCAGCACGTTCCCATTCAGACATGACGAACAGAATATGGACAATACAGTTTCATGAGGATGTGCTCTGTGATTACTGTGTGCGTGTGTGTGTGTGTGTGTGTGTGTGTGTGTGTGTGTTTATGGACACATACCTGTAACACTTCTTGATGTCCTCTGTCGTGGCGTTCTTGTCGACTCCCAGCACGATGTACAGCGATTCTCCAGATGTGGAGAGAGTTCTCTGTCTCTGCTGCTCCATGGCCTCTCTCTCTCTCTCTCTCTCTCTCTCTCTCTCTCTCTCTCTCTCTCTCTCTCTCGTTCCTTCTCTCCCTCACTCACTCAGCCTCTCACCTGTCAGGTAAAAACAAGAGGACACAGTTTTGTTTTGTTCTGTTATTGTTTTCCTCTTATTTTCCAGTTAAAGTCCACCTCTACTCCGTCTGATCTGGTGCCCAAAAGTCTCAGAGTTGCCACCTTTCAGGTGCAGGACGCCCTTTAGGTCCATTAAACCTCCCTGCAGCTGATAGAAGGACACTGATCTGTCCTCCCTGGCTTTGACACAGGCCTCCGTGGTAATCAAAGCAGGAGGGGGGCGGGAGGAGACTCAGGTAACACAAACGGCTTCAGTCAGGAGTATTTACACAGGATTTCAGGTGAGACGCCAGGGCGCGTTCGGAAGAATTTTTCAGGAAGTGCTAATCAAATACAACACTGGTTCCACATTTAATGCTGAAAAAATGGAGAATAGAGTCCACAAAAACACTCGACAGAGTGACCGAGAGGATCAGAAACATGCTCACTGTCAGGTTACGTGTCACACCGGCTGGTACGGAACACGAATCGACGGTCAGCTCTCTGAAGTCTGTTCATTAACCGATGGCAGAGAAAAACCTTTATTCCTTCACTTCCTTTGACTCAAATGGCTCATTGTTGTCTTAAAGGTCATCATAATAAGTAACTTATTAACTCAATATCAAAGACAAACACTACTGTCATCTTAGTTTCACTTCTGCCTGTCAACAGGAACACAGTTTCTGTGAGGTGGAAAACAGCCACAGGTCCAACGGCAGCAGCTACGGCCTCCTCCTAAAACAATGGTGACTTAGGAGTTGACGCTTATGTTATGTAATGTTAGCATTCCTGCTAACTCACTGATAAGAATAAAGGAAGTTACTGCAGGAATCATGACAAACAACACTAAATCCATCCACACAACTACAGTGATGAAACAACAGAGCGGGAAGAGACGATCAGACACCTTCAGACATTTACACGACGGGTGGATCAAACGCTCACACTCATCATTTCTGTGTGTGTAAAAACTGGGGTTAAGATAAGAGATTTGAGGTTTTAGAGTCCTGAAGGAAATCCACCTCCTGACCTCGCCCTCTGGTTGATATAACCCCGTCATGACAGCCGGTGGATGGGGGTTAGCAGGCTTAGAGACCACAGTAAGCCAATCCAGCTCCACAGACAGACGGGAGCAGACTGCCAGACTTAAATTAACGACAGGAAAAGAAGCTTCACGCCGCCTTCACACTCGACCTGCACCTCCCTGACGAGCAGTTATCACACTGTGATTCACGGGCTGAACACTGAGACGGGCTCAGGGTTCCCGTCACGGACCAATCAGTGCGATTTACAGGCGTGTTTGAACGGTGTTTATTCCTGGAGGCTGAAATAACACATTTATAATATGACACGGTCCCTTGAAGTTGTGCACTGTGTGTCTCGGGCTGTGTTGGTCTTGACTGATCCCTCAGCCAATTACAGTCCATCTTGATGTTTGCGTGCCCAAATTTGAATATTTTGAGTTGAGTTCAGTGAAAAAGCACACTGATCTGATCCGTGACGCGTGACGAGCAGAACGTTTTAGAGACATTTTTAGGCTCTCTGATAGGCTACATGATGCGAAAACTGGCCAATGATATCAGTGATACCAGTTTTAGTTTTAATGAGTGTGTGTGTGTGTGTTGAACTGCAGCAGTGAGCAGGAGGAGGTTAACTTCAGCAGATTGTCACTGGCACCTAAACACACACACACAGGGATAATCTTAAACACACACACGGTGGGAAAATCGTGGGCTAACAGAACTTTTCATGTTGAAAGTCCTCGTTGTGTTGGTGTAAAGCTCCATTTGGCACCAGATGGCTGCTGCTGCTGCCACAGCCAACCTACGACACCTCAACAACAACACGCCTGACAACACATCGATTTAACGCGTCCCTAAGTCCCGCCCACTGCTGTGCCTCTGATTATCCAGTCACAACGCAATTTCACCTCTCACCCGGCTGGGATTAACCAATGAGGGCGATTCATCCGTACACAGGGATTATCAGCATATTGAGAGACTGGGGTAGCGTGTGTGGATGTGTGCGTGTGTGTGTGTGCGGTGAATAATGACATCCAACCACCACAGTGAGCCTGAAACAAAGACTCTGCCCACCTGTCGCGGCAGCCAATGAGATTTTACCTTGTTGAATGAGCTGTCAATCAAATTGGTCATTCACAGGAAGACGCAGGCTGGAGAGAATTAACGCTCGGTGTCATGAGTGTGACAGCATATGGTCTGTGTCTCAGAGCGAGGCTTCACATGTGTGTGCGCTCCCACACCTGAGCATGAAGAGCTCGAAGCTCGAAGAGCTCAGCCTCATGTTCACCTGACGGCCACAACCAGAGCGGAAAAACTCGCTTTGGTGAATTATTCCTTTTATGCAGATTCACACGTCCAACAGCCAAATCTGCAGATTGACAAGCAGCAGCTGTTTTTCCAGCAAATCAAATGAAGGCACTTCAACAAATTGATGCCAAAATAAGAGAAAGTGAGCGTGACTGTACAACAGCCCTGCTCATCTGTGTGTGTGTGTGGAACTTCAGCTCAGAATAACAAGCTTTCTGTGTGTTAGAACAAAGGAAGGAGCAGCTGTGTCGTTCAGGACTTCGCTCTGCTCTGCTCGGATCGACCAATCGTGTAACTGGGCCGTGCAGGACGTTAACGTCGTCTCCATAACAAACAAAGCACAGTCGCACGGCCTCCAAAGATGGTGCTGTCTGTGTACTCACTGCGACGTGATGCCTGCTGGATTAACAACACCAAACACAGGAACGAGTGAGACACTTTATGAGTCCTGTATCATAACGGTCAGCACATAAATCCTCTGACCAGGAACTAGAAAACACAGGGAGGAACATAACAAAGCAGCAAAAAAGCAAAATAGAAACATGTGGCAAAAAGCACTTTTACAACATGACGCAACAAATCATGTGACGTTAACCATCTGCAGACTTTGTGTACTGAGCAGTGCCATGTGAGGATCTTCATGAGGAGACAACGGTGGTGCAACACGTCCTTATGTGAAGAAAAAGGGTTAAATTGCTTTGTTCTGACCTGAGAAGCCAAGCTCGAGGTTCAAAACATGTATACAAGTACAGATCACATGACAGACACGAGCTTTTCCACTAGCTGGCTCCATAGATCGACCAGTGTCAGCTGCCACTGGGACCCAGCAGCATGTTGTCCACAGCTGTGGATCTCCTGCACATACGGTTTCTTTTCTAAAACTTCTCTAAAAGACCAGGAAGTTCCTAATTAAAACTCCAAAGACAAGAAACCTCCAGCATAAACAACTATTTCAGGACAAGGACTGGCCCAGAACAACAAGTCCGCTGCAGTTAGACACAAAGAGGCTGGAGGGTTTGGGCCTTGCTTAAGACATGAAGAGAGAGCGCAGAAGAAGACCGACGTGAGACTGATTCACTTCCCTTTACTGAGATCCAGATCAGCAGTCACGAGTCAAAGAGTGTGTGAACCTGGAGTCAGTTATAAGATTTCAAACAGCTCTTTTACGCTTCTGCTGTGTGTGTGTGTGTGCGTGTGTGTGTGTGTGTGTGTGTGTGTGTGTGTGTAAAGGATATTGAGGAAAATAGGCCAGGGTTCTTGTTGCCAGCGAGCATCAAACGACGTCTCTGCACACACCAGCAGTGAGATGACAGTGAACTGCAGCCTAGAAGAGCCAGAGATCTGCTGGTCGTGGTGCTTTAATCTGAACAGAGCTCTGCCTCGCCGACGTTCATTTAACAGTTCGCAGTCGCTGTCTTTACATTCAGAGAAGTCACTTCCTGTGGGTGCGAAAGTGTCATTATCTTAAAACCTTCTGTAGATGATTGCAACATGACAGTGACTTGTGAACATGACGATGAAACGCTGTGAAACAGCAGCAGCAGACCAACGTCCAGCCAAGCTCTCAACATAATGAGCACTCTCTCATAAGCTCACCACTGGTAAACAAGCAAACAGACCAACTCCCTTTCCTTACGGGATAAGAGCGTGTGTGTGTGTGTGTGTGTGTGTGTGTGTGTGTGTGTGTGTGTGTGTGTGTGTGTGTGTGTGTGTGTGTGTGTGTCCTCACTTTAAACCTGTGTTTATCCAGGGAAGCTTCACTGAGCACCACAGCTCTTTCCCAGCACATACACTGAGAGACACTGTCCAATCCAGCCTGTCTGTCTGTCTGTCCCTCAGTCAGTGCGTCCCTGCTCTAAAGTGCTGTAAAGTCATGCTGTCTTCTTCTGTTGTTTAAATCTGAGCTCAGCCAGGCTCTGGCTCGCTGGCTAACAGTTCTGTGTCTTGTGGTTACTGTGGTCGTGTACTTTCTGTGATGATTCAGGGGTTTGGATCCAAATTCTCTGTGTGAGATGTGTGGCTGTCTGCTGACATATCCATCAGAGTTACAGGGTCGTACTGTAAGACAGAGTGTGGGAAGCAAAAGACAAGCTAGAGGAATAAAGATAAGCACACAGAGAAGTGAGAGACCAACCAGCCCACAGTACGATGAAAAGACAACATGACAGACTCAGAGGACATTCGGCTATGTCCCAAATCTAAACAGCTGATCTTTATATCGTCCCAAAAAAAGCTCTGAGGAGGAAGCTCCAACTTCCGAACTATCTTTGAATCTGCTGGGTGTCGATGCAGAGGACGCTATCTCCACTATCGCTGTGGCATCCTGAAGCCAGTCAGTCAGTCCTCTTTAAAGATACACCAAAAAACAACCAAATAACTCAGAGCTCACCTGAGCATGTATTAGCTTTCCACTATACTTTAAAGTTTAGTCTGCTGTCTGAACATCACGTGAAACGTTCAAAGCACCAGCAGTAAATTCACTGCACTGACTTCCTGGTTATTATTTCTGGCAGCTCCTTTTGCAGCCGCTGTGAACACATTAGACGGCTTGTTGAGGCCAGGAACGCCAGATGTTTCAGCGTGTCACCCACAGCTTCTTGATATCTTTTTTGTGAAGATGTTGTCGGGTGAATCTTCCCTGTGCGTCTGTATCCAGCACGTTTTCAGACTGCTGACATCACAAAACAGCAGCTTTCAGGCTTTTTAAGAAACACGACACGGATCATTTGTCAGTATTACAGCCTGCACCAGCTGCTGTCTGCACGCACGCACGCACGCACGCACGCACGCACGCACGCACGCACGCACGCGCACACGCACGCACGCACGCGCACACGCACACACACACACACACACACACACACACACACACACACACACACTACAAAAGCAAAGGCGTGTAACGTAAACGATGCAGGAAACATTTTGCTGACAAACGTTTGCTGAAAGTCTTTCCTGACGGGTGGATGAAGATCCAGCAGCCGCCTCTCTCCTTCCTCTTTTCTCTCTCCACCACCGTGTCCGTCCTTCCCTCCTGTTGTCTTTTTCTGCATCCCCTTGTCCTCCCTCTCCATCCCTCCTGCTATCATCACACTTCATGCACCTCTCCCTCTTTCTGCTCCACCTTCCATCACTTCCTAAACTTCCTGTCCCCTCTTCATATCCAAACACCCTCTTTCATTGACGCTCCTCTTCCCTGTTTCTCCTCCTCTTCCTCTTCATTTCACTGTGTTTATATGGCATGAGGATTACATGGTGATCATTGGTTATTGAATTACTGCGTCTCATGAATCTCTGCGCTTGTTTAAAATAATGCATAAAGACTTTCACCTTCAGCAAACAGAAGACAGACGCTGCTCATTTCAGAAAAAGAGCGAGGTGCTGTTTTCTACACGATGATCAAGGACACATTAACAAGTGCAGCCTTTTACTCTGCAGCTCATGCACACTGACATCCTCTTCAGCGTCTCTCTCACTGCTCACATATTAACCTCCAAGTGGTCTTCTGAGAATCTGGCCTCACCTCCTGTCAGCTGTGTCTAATGTGGCTCTTATAATGGAGTAAAAATGCTTCGACAAACACCAGAACCAGTCATTTACTAACTCCCAGGCCTCTTATCAGCTGATTAATGATAACACATCTGATCATAACGCAGCTGAGAGACAGAATGGACAGGCAGACATGTGCTCTGCAAGTTTCTTGCTTTCAGCCTCTAACACGTAATGATTTTCTCACTTTTCCTTGTTTCAAATCTTTGTAAATCAAATAAACTATCACCATGAGGGATTTCTGGCTCTATATTTGGCATATCTGTCATTATTTATTGCTGTTTTATTGACTAAACAGCAAACTGCAACAAGAAGACAAGCATTGAAAAATGAAAGTCAAAGCTGCAGCCCTTCAGACAGAGACGGACAGTAAGACAGAATGACGGACATGAATTCATATCATTTGACTGTTACTACGAGTCACTGATGTGTCCTGAGGTCAGAACTGTTGAAGCTTCTCAGATGTATGAATTTAATCCTTTTCTGTGTCATATATGATGGTACTACATAGAAGAACTGATCTTATCTCTCATGCTGTTGTGTTTGGCCTGTTTGTTAGGAAACCACACACACACACACACACACACACACACACACACACACACACACACACACACACACACACACACACACACCCCTGCTGCCTTTCCTGTGTGGCCATCAATAGGTGCTAATGCAGCCTCGCTGCTATACTGACATAGTAAACACAGCTGCCACACACATGCATGCAGGGCAGGAAACTAACCACTGATGTACCTTAGTATCACGCAAAACCTTGATGCTTTGGCTGATTTCCAACCAATCAGAGCTATAAAATAGATATAAGATTAAAAGCAGACATTTGTTCTTCCTGTGCCACAACCAAGAGCTGACGACAGAAAAAACTGTCATCAAGATGAGCGTGAGGCACGTGGATGAGATGAAAGCGGCTGTCGTTGCTCATTTGCCAACTTCAACGATGCTAACTGCTCATGGTAACCGCTAACACAGCTTCTGTGTTGACTGACGATGACCAGATGTGACTCGCCGGGTTAGAAATCTTCATCCTGTTTCACGAGAAATGTGTCATGGTTTATTGGGAGTAGACACATCCCACATTATGACAGGGAACAAGCCCAAAACACAAAGTGTGACGGGTAATTAGGCATCGCTTTGACTATGAAGGTTCTCCGGGACGTGATAAGTGCTTTGTTCAGGGGACCTGCTGTTTGGTCATCAGCTGATGAAGCCTCTTGGTTCAGTAGAGACTAGAGAAACATCTTCAAAGCACAACTAAGATTGGAGTTATCTTTGACGTGGTACGAGTGAGGAGAGTCATGCTACTGTTTGACAGTGAGCACCACAGCTGTCCATAGACACAACACAATAAAACTCATGGCCAACAACAATCACACACAGCTCCTCCTCCACCTGCTTTCCCCTCAGTCTCTACGTCTTGGTGTTGGATACGCTGCAATGCAAATCCAGTTCATTAGCTAACGTCCAGTCAGCTGTCTGTCAGCATTCAGGCACCAGCTTTCTCAATGGACACACACATGGCAGCAGCACAGAGACGAGCTGGACTCTGCTGAGTTACACTGAGCTAAGCGTGCATGCACATACTGCCCTGTACACTCCCTGTAACAGAGTTAGGCTTTTAATGAGTCTGTCACCTTGTAATCTGTAAGTGTTTGGTGTATTTTAGTGCTGAAATAATTAGCTGATTAACTAACTGACAAAAAGAAGTTGTAAAAGAGAGGAAAAATGTTCCATCTTTAAAATGTTTTTCTTTGTTTACATTATTCTAAATTCAATATTTTGTTTTTTGGACTGTCGGTCAGATACAGGCAGCAGTGTGAAGTTGACATATCAGAAATGATGGTACTTTCACTGTTTTCATGCCATTCGTCAGGCTAGATGAACAATCGATTCATCAGAGAAAACATTCAACAGACAAATCAATAATGAAGAGAGAGGTTAGTCCGAGCATATCCACTCATCTGATCCATCAACGTCTGCAGAGGAGGTAGACAGAGGGGGGACAGCTGGGTCGGAGGGAGAGAGATGGACTGACAGAAAGAATGAAGGGATTGATTCAGGGTGAGACAGAAAGTGCAAAGTCACAGGAGAAGAGAAAGTGAAGGTGAATATTTGACAGCCCCATGTGACTCGCGATCACACGACTGTTACACCACCCGTCCAGAGGACGAGCTCATGCAGGACTCGTGACCTGAGGACATCAGCAGCCACAGGCTCTCATCCAGAGGGGAAACAGTTCTTCCCTCAGGAGATCTGGCTCTCATTAAGAGGGCGACACACACCTGCAGATGATAAACTACAGACTATTAACAGAGAGACAAACGCATGAATGCTTTTCTGCTGTCTCCACGTGCAGTTTGAGTTTAACTCAACTGGATGTCAATGTGATCAAGTAGAAAAAAAAACAACAGCAAAGACGGCTGGTCTCACTAAACTATCCCATACATATTCATACAGCCGCTAACTTCGTAACCAAAGAGGAGGTTTTATCTCATTCAAATCCACTTCCTGTTTACGTGCAGCGCCTTTCAGAAATGTCACATTCAGCTGTCACTAAGTCAACAGTTAACTGTTTCTAAGAGTGTCCTGCTGCTGTCTGTCCAAACACAACGTAAACGACAACAGCTTCACACTGCAGGGCTGCAACCAGCGACGCACCACTGATTCATCTGATCATGGTGTGCAGGAGTAATCCACTTATTGTTTAGTCCATAACAAATCACAAAAGAGGTGAAAAATGCTCATCGCAGTTTCTCAGAGCCTGAAGTGACGTCTTCAGATTGCAATTCAAAAGCAAAGAAATATTCAATGTGGAAAGATTTCAAATAAGTAGCAAGTTCTCTCATTCTTCAGACTCTGTCTGGAACAAGTGAAAAATTGTCGTTATTGCTTGAAAAAGTCACTGAAACAATGGATTTCATGTCGGTCAGCTGGCAAACATGGCGGCTGATGACACGCTAACCAGCCATGGTCAGAGTTTATTGAATCTGGCTGCTGGTGACTGACCCAGGATCCTCCCTGTGTAGGGATTCAGGAGTGAGACAAGGACCCACAGCAGTTAAAAAGACTGTCGATGTGGACTCAAACTTTCAGTAATGCTGCTCAACGTACCTCAGGAGGTAATGTCTAAGCATGCGTTTTACATTTGGACAGCTGATTCGAACACTTCCTGTAACATCATTGATTTGGGTACGTCCACAAGAGCAACGTGCATGGACAGTTCACCCGGCAGAGAGACGTGCACCAGCAGCGTCCACCCCTCTGCTGAAGGACGGATAACAGCATACGAGTGCATCACTGTATTGTACAGTAATAAGTAGCTGGCTGGTCTCTGCCATCGCTCGTGATTCGAGAGGATCCGTAAAACTCAGCTCCTGCAGTCGTCTACAACTCTTTTTTTATTCTAATGTCGGGGACTGAACCCTGTCACCCTTCTATGTGGGGATAGAAATATCAATACCAAATACCAGAGAGCCAAAGTGGGAATCCCAGCTGGGGGATAATTTTAGGTTTTCAAGGGTCACAGCAGAGACACTCTGACAGGAAACACAGCACCACAGCTAATTAACATCAGTGAAGTTTAGAATAAGTTCAATAAATCCTTGGTAAATGATGTACAGAGGCTATAGTTCCATTGGAAATGTTAAAGTTGGTAAATGTACAGCTTCTCAAATGTGAGGACTTTTCTTTTCTCTCTTTATATTATTAAAAATTAAATATTGGACAAAACAAGACACTGAGAGACATCATCTTGAGCTCTGGGAGACCTTTTGTGATATTTTATTGACTAAGCAGTGAATGAGTTAATGGGAAAGATATAGCAGATTAATCCATAATGAAAATGCTAGCTGCAGCTCGAGCTCGTATAATAAAAGACCAGCGAACTGATTGACATTTAGTTCCCAGCGCGGCTGCAGTGATAATCTCCCTGTCTGACCTCCTCCTGGTCTCGTATCTGGGTGAAAGTGATTTGATGTGACTGGCTTTGGCGTGAGTCACTGATGACCACTCAAACCAGAGCTCCTTCCCTCGTGTAATTCACCCTCCTGTGTTCGCCTCAGCGCTTACAAAGACCAGCTGACTCCGAAAAAAATAATGTGATTTGGTAAAATGTTTCCTGGACATGGACTGTAAAGCAAAGCTGACTCAGATATGACATTAGAAAGAGATAACTTCCCAGAAAGGGTCGCTCCCTGAAACCGATGCAGTTTCTGCATCGCTTAACACTTCATGAATGAAAACATCACGGCCTTGAATTCAGTGTGGGCTGAGGCTGAACTACACTGGCTGGTAAAACACCTCCCCGTCTGCCTGGAGATGCACTGCCCCTGATAACAGCATCCTCTAAAAGACTCGAACAGTATCTGGATGAGAAAAGCCACTGTGAGACTGTGTGCTCCGTCAGCTGAGCATCGCTGTACCACTACTGATTCTAGTGAAGTCAATATCTAGCATTCATGAGTCTTAATACAAATACAGGGACAAACAGATTATTTGACGGAATTACATCTAGCACCATTTTGGTAGTACCACCAGGTGAAATAACTGATGCATTACCTGTAATCTGATTACAGCTGTAGTACATATTAGACCCAAAGCGCCTGTCCAGAGCCAGAACTACAAATGTATTGTAAAGTCTTCATAATGAAATGTTTTTCACGTCTTCTGCCATAAACGTACATGAACTCTCTCACAGCCACACAGTAACACCACCTGCCACCCCACATACACATCACATGAGGACAGACAGCAGCTCTGCGGCAGCTAAACCCAAAATAGGAACAATGGAAATACCGTAAAGTACTTCGCTGTGGATTCTTACATAGTCTGGCTGCTTTGTTGACACACTATTAATCAACTTGTGAAGGAAGTTGCACCTGTCGCTCGAACATTTCAAAGGACAGGCGACATCAAACACACATTAGCTTGGCTGTAGAGCACAAATCCGGATTTATCCTGTGATGTCTTCTCCCTGCTTTACTCGGGACTGGCCGGTCAGTCACGTTAGAAGCCACAACAACCGATCTGACGACTCGGTATCTGAATCGAGCGTCTCACGGACTGAGGGGGTCTCGGTTCGTGACTGGCAACCGAACTAGAAAATGCCGGTCGGCTCGAGAATCAAACCGCGGTTAAAGCGGATAATCTCCAGGCACCGCATCAAAGCAACACACTCAGCATCCATGTTGGCTAGCCAGTCCATAGCCTAGCATGTACTGAGCGATATTCCTGGTTTGAATAAGCCAGCTAGCATTTAGCTCGCTAACTAATCCAAGGGCAGCAGAGCTGACTAATGTTAGCCCACAAGCTAACTTTGTGTATTTCTTACCTTTTTTCAGTTCCGGGCAGTGTGGCTTCTGTTTTTTTCAAATGAAACGTGACTCGATTTTCACAATACTCGCATCCCAGTTCAGCTTCGCTTTCCGCCGTCAAACCATTCAAACAGCCGCTACAGACACCGCGCTAACGGCTACACCAGCAGGGAACGAGCTGTCAATCTGTGCAGAGCGGTCGCGCGGACACCCTCCCACTCACCCTCTGCTCGTACCCCGCGACGGCAGGCGCGCGCACGACATAGCCGGAAGTCAGCGCGGAAGTCCGTTTCGTTATTAGCAAGCGTCGTAAAAGAAGAAAAACTTTGTCAACTCTGCCAGCACAACTTCAGGTACTTGAACATGGTTCCTTTTTAAACTTCAGTTTCGCGTAAAGCTGTTCATTGGCACTCGTACTAAAAGTTGGCTGTTATTTGTAAATGTTGAATGACTTTAACGAGTTAGATAAAACTGTAAGACTTTGGCCTTCGTCGGTCGTGGGTTTAGCCAAGTCATGGGCTAACGTTAGCATTGGCTAACAGACACAGAACTCTGCACAGCTAACGATAGCTATCTGGCTAACTGCTACTTTTGTTAGCTTCGCTTTGAAAAGTCTTTGTGATTGCTGCTCCAAACTCGTGAAACTTTTTGATCGACAACATTGTGGCAGTCAGATCTTTAAGTGTTATAATATGCGAAATAGCTTTAAGAATAAAAATGACAAATTGTTTCTCACTTAACTCCATGTCACTAACTGCAGTAACGTTACAGTATGTTAGCTAACTCCTTGAGTTTATGTCAGAATTTAAGATTTGAATTTCCGTGCTTCAGTTTGAAAAGTTGGTTGAATTTATGGCCGTTTTTTAACTGTATTATTATTTTATTACATAATAACATATAATGCCATGTGGACATTAGAAAAATAGGACAGAATGACACAAATTCATTAATGAATTCCCGTCTTCAGTACAACAGAAATGGTCCCACAGCAATAAATACTCCAGCTAATATTTCCTTCATTTTTAGTTTTGTTGTTCACATCAATAATAACAAACATGCCACAGTAAAATTTCGTATGGTCTTGTAAACCTGCTGCCATTTTATTTCCCCTCCAGTATTCAGGCTGGTTTACAAACAGGTCCAAAGATGTCGTCAGGCGCTCTCTTTCCAAGCCTGGTGAGCGGCTCGAGGGGAAGCTCCAGCAAGTACCTGGTGGAGTTTCGTGCTGGGAAAATGACCTTGAAGGGAAACGTAGTAACACCAGACAAACGCAAAGGCACGGTGTACATCCAGCAGTCCGACGACTCCCTGATTCACTTCTGCTGGAAGGACAGGACGACTGGGAATGTCGATGATGTGGGTAGCTTTAAACTAAAGATTAATATTACTTTCATGTGACCTGTTCTGTGTCGTAGACTAACATGTCACTTCTTAAAGGGTGCAGACCTGCAGTAAACAGCTGTTTTGTATAGAAATAATCAGCAAAGACTTTGTCGGTTGGTCTGATCACTCTGCTAAAACTCAGCGTGACAGAAGCTGTTCCTATCTTCAGACATGCTGTTCATTCCACAAATACCACAAAGAAAGCGTTGGTAGTAGCAGCCCCCCTGCAATGAAAACATGGCTGTCACCTCAGTTTGCAGTTTTCCCTTTTTTTTTTTCTATTCATTCTGTATTTGTACACACAAGCAATGCTGACACACTGAATCCTGATTTAGCCGGGCATCCACAGAGCAAGCAAGATGATTGTGCCTTTATTTCACTGCAGTCTTTATTTTTATTGCAGTGATGCTGCCTACTTGGTTTTCCCTTCCGGTAATTGGTTGATGCTGATTTGTTGTGGCAGAGCAGACCCGGTGCCCCCCTGAATGCTTTATGTTGTGCCTTTCTGTTCCAGGACCTGATCATCTTCCCTGATGACTGTGAATTCAAGAGGGTGAACCAGTGCACTACAGGACGCGTCTACGTGCTGAAGTTCAAGGCTGGATCCAAGAGACTGTTCTTCTGGATGCAGGTGAGAGGAAGATGCTCCTCATCCTCTTCAAGGGTGAAGACGTGGACACCATCCTTGTGAAAGCATGACATCTCTGTCTATTTTGGTGCAGGCAGATGGATGTTCAGTAGAGGAAAAATGAAGTGGGAGGCAGTCAGAGTGATGAGCAGAGAAGAGAGATTATTAGACTCCTGATGACAGGATGTGCCCGGCTGTAATCAGAGTATTTGTCAGCCAGCCACACAGTTAATATTTATTCTCACCAGCTGGTTTCTCCTTTTATCTGCTCCAGTCCAGAGGGATATTTTTACTTATAAATTCACAGTTGTATAATTCTTTGGACTTACTTTGGTAACATAACTTTTGTTAAAATAAAACAGAAAGAAAATCCAGCCACACAGGAAAAACTGTTCATGTGCTCTGTGGAGAATTTAGCTCTGATTTCAAGGAATTCTTCTTTGCCAAATTTCCATCAGGAGCCAAAGACTGACAAAGATGATGAGTACTGTCGCAAGGTGAACGAGTACCTGAACAACCCTCCCATTCCTGGAGCGCCGGGCAGCGGAGGCGGCAGCGGTCACGAGCTCTCTGCGCTCGGAGGAGAGGGAGGCCTGCAAAACCTGCTGGGAAATATGAGCCACAACCAGCTGATGCAGCTGATTGGACCAACAGGACTCGGAGGACTGGGTGAGCAGCACAGGATGTTTCTTTGACATGCATAGACTCTGACACTCAGCACACAGACTCATGAATCTGTTGAGGGAGAGGAAGCCTCCTCCAGGAAAGAACCCTCAGAAACAACACATCACTGTCCCGCCTTTTGTGTCACATCGCCAGTGTTTTCTGTCAGCTGCGAATTCAAAGAAAAAGAACACACAAGTGCAGTACAGTTTGGGATAGGTAGTTGCAGTAGTGTTGAAATCTCATTTTAACAGAGATTTCTAGATTTGTTTCTTTCAATCAGCGTGAAGTGAAGCTCACAGCCCCCCTGTTAGTTTAAAATGAGAATCAGGGATCAATCTGGACTCTTTTTGATTTGTTTGTGTTTGTCTAAGGAGGTCTGGGAGCTCTTGCTGGACCAGGACTTGCCAACTTGCTGGGCAGCGGAGGACCAGCCACCAGCAGCTCCTCGTCCAGGTGAGACAGGGCAGAACACACACATCGACATCAGCTCACATCACCACTGAGTAGAATGTAGTACATGTGAAAGCGAGGTGAATTTAAGGCTGTGTGATACGATCCAGAGCTCACATCCTCACGTAGGTCATTTCATGTCCAGCTACACACCATGACACAGCACATTTCTGTGGAAATGGAAAGGCCTTTTCCCTCCTACATTCTGAATTATTTACTCATATTTGGTTATTTTTCTCTCCAGTGGTGTTTGAGTCTGTTTTGGGGACTGGTCTGCAGCATAATTTGCAAAGTACGGTCAGACTTTCGGTACCCAAATCACGTCCATGCGACAGACGCAGCTCCTCCTTTAGGTACGAGCTCCTCGCCTTGTCTCGGCTGCTCGGAGTCCTGCTGTTTGGAGTCCTGTGTGGCGCTCACCTCGTGTTTGTTTGTGTTGAATGGCTGCCTTCGTGCACACTTCCTGCCTGCATTTTGCTGTGCGGAAGAACAAAAAGCGTTTTCCAAATGAGGACAGATATTAGCAGAGTTTGAGTGGTGACACAGTGAAGTGAACGATGGAGCTTAATATGAAACAACAGACGTTTTCTCTGACTTTATAATACATCCTCTCTCCTTATGTCGGCCTCAGCTCTCGTAGCCAGTCAGCAGCAGCCACTACTCCATCAGGCGGAGCCTCCAGACTGAGCTCCTCTCAGGCCCCCACCACCCCTGTGACTCCTGCTGCCTCGGCTGTCTCCCCCACTGGTGTCGCTCCGTCCACACCAGGTACATGAAGACCAGCGCAGTCGTCACATAAAGTTTGGTGTGTGATTTCTAATCGTACCTCAGAGGTGTTTTAATACCTGGTGAACTCATTGCATTGACGCCTCCTGTTGCAGCCTCAGCTCAGACCCCAGTGGTCCCAGCCTCTGTGGGAAGTCCTTCCTCCCACCAGCCCATCCAGCTCAGTGACCTTCAGAGCATCCTCGCCACCATGAACGTCCCGGCTTCGGCTGCTGCTCAGGGATCAGCGGGTGAGTGGCAGATGCTTGAGCGTGGGCTAGAAGTGTTGCTATGGAGCTGATTTAGGACCTGATCATTGGCGAGTGAAGTCAGCATCAGCTTAATGACGAGAGCAGAAGCCCATAAGAGGAAGAACAGAGTAAATCCAGGTGTATTTCAGTGAACACGCCTAACAGGACTCCTCTCCTGGTCTGCAGTGGACCTCGCCAGTGTTTGCACCCCGGAGATGATGGCTCCCATCCTGACCAACGCTGAGGTCCAGCAGAGGCTCCTGCCCTTCCTGCCCAGCGGAGAAAGTTTACTGCAGAGCACCGAGGAGATCCAGAACACTCTCAACTCTCCTCAGTTCCAGCAGGTAGGAGCAGCTCCTCTGCACTCACACCACAGTGTGTTCGCTGGCTGCAGCCGGGTGTCACACGGCGTTGAATGAAC
The DNA here is from genome assembly GCF_051107435.1 of Chaetodon auriga. Lineage (NCBI taxonomy): Eukaryota > Metazoa > Chordata > Actinopteri > Chaetodontiformes > Chaetodontidae > Chaetodon > Chaetodon auriga. The sequence continues at coordinate 2,121,119 of NC_135083.1, forward strand.
CTCAGTGACTGTGATTCGCTCCTCCTTCAGGCGATGAGCATGTTCAGCAGCGCCTTGGCCTCCGGGCAGCTCGGCCCTCTCCTGAGTCAGTTTGGTCTGCCGGCAGAAGCCGTGGACGCCGCCAACAGAGGAGGTGAGGCATGCACATGACTGTTTACCATAGTCCTGTTTCTCCACTGTATCTGGAGTACTGGGACTTAAATATTCCCAGTCCTTCATCACCATGAACACATACACAGTCATTTATTCTGACTGTCTCACACACACACTCACACACTGCCCTGCTGCCACAAACGCTCACTACAGCACCACATGTGGATAGCTTGACTGAGCTATCCACATTATTTCTACTGTGTAATAGTACAAACACTGTTTTCCAGATCTTCCATGCGCTATTCAATTATTGTCTGTTTATTCTTTTTCTATGTCTCTTTTTGTATTCTTGCTATTTTGGCTCTCTGTTATAACGTTATTTCCCAGCGTAGGATCAATAAAGTTTTATCTTCTTAAGTTCCTGGTCAGTGGCTGCAGGCACCAGGAGAATATAGGATTTTTTCCTCTTTGTTAAGTGATTTTCTGCCTCTTCTGTCATTTCTAATCATGTCTGTCTTCTGTCTCCCATTCAGACGTGGAGGCGTTTGCCAGAGCCATGCAGGGCAGCAAAGGAGACTCCAAAGACAAGAAGGAGGACGACGAGGACATGAGTCTGGATTAGAGTTCACGGTGTCCAGCATCAGAGTCTCAAACTCTACGATTCCTTTCCTCCTCTTCTCTTTAATGTTGTCTTACACCTGTCTGTACCAAAGGCAGCGCTCTGCTCCTGCTCAGGACGAACTGTGACCATGTGACCACCATGTGACCGTTACTGTGACAGACAGCAGAGGGGCTGCTGGGATTGAGCCTTAACTTTGATCTTCTTTCCTTCCTGTCGGTCAGACTCAGAGCTGACGCCTTCAGGCTGTTTTGTGATTCACTCTTGATAATAAAAAGTAAAATGGGCAAACAGAAAGTGAAGAGCAGAGTTTGTATGAAAAAAACTTTATTTAGAAATACATTTACAACACAAGGGGGTGGGAGTGTGTGTGTGTGTGGGGGGGGGGGGCAGCTTATTCTTTCTGTGAGATATTTTAAAAGTGGTTATATTACATACAAGCTTCACTCATGTTGGGTTCGGGTTTACATTTGTGACGGAGCAGAGACAGGAAACGCTGCCTGCGACCTGGACGGGAGCGGACCAATAGGAGAAAGGGAACAACCGCCATGTTTACGACCTGTGAGCGTTTGAGATCCTTACATTACATCCTCAGTCGATGTCAAGATGAAAGGAAGTGTTAATTACAGTGACTAGAAACAGGACCTGAACGCACCGTTAAAGGTCAGCAGAGTGAAGGCGGTCTCGACGGGGACATTTTAAGACGGCTTGGATGCTGCTTCAAAGCCCTTTTTAAGTTTCGTTTGACCTCTGAACCTTCATTAAGTGGCGTTCCCAGAGGTCCGGTCCTGGTCCCTGTTCCAGGTAACGCTGCCTGTCTGTGCCGTGTTGTGTTCACAGTGTACCGACTCAGTAGGTTTTCTCAACGTTGTCTGCTGGAGATGCACGATAAACAACCGCACATGCAATTTACTGGAAAATATTTGGGGCCAAAAGAGAGAAAAGAGATGGCCATAATTTATTTTTCACTTTCATTTGTTTCCAAAAGGCAAGAAAAGATCATGTGCTGCCCTTATTTACAATATACTACACGCTGTGTCGTGGATGTGTGGTTTCACTCGTGTCAGTGCATCTCTACGTGCAGACAGTTCTCACTGCTGCAGCACAACAACAAACAGGAAAATAGAAAATATACATTTTTCTGAAAATAGAAAATAAATATTAATATATATTTTTAAATTAGCTACAGTAACATGACGCCCACCACCGGTAATTTGTAGTTGGGGAATGTGAAGGAAAGACTGTGTGTGTGTGTGTGTGTGTGTGTGTCTACATGTGTGGGCAGCCCTGAGTTCCCACAGCTCCGTGCACAGCGAGCGGTTTGGACAGCATGGCCGGTCTGTGGTTGATCGAGGCTTGGCGGATGCAGCCGTGGAAGGCTGGCAGGCCGGCGGGAAGACTGGGAACTGCGACGCCATCTGGTGGACAGAGAGAGGAACAACACGTTACAGACAGAAACGGCCCCGAGCACCAAACATGAAGGAGCATCAACACGAGAATTAAACACACTGGACAGAAAGAGAATCAGGAAGGATGTGATTTTGGCATCGTGCACAGCCTGAGATGTGTGTGTGTGTGTGTGTGTGTGTGTGTGTGTGTGTGTGTGTGTGTGTGTGTGTGTGTGTGTGTGTGCTCTCACCTGGTACCCCTCCCAGGTAAACCGTCTGCTTGGCCCCTGCAGAGCGGCTCTGTTTGGGGCCGACGCTGTGCTCGCTTGCTGCATCGACGTGGAGCTGCAGGACGTTGTTCTTCTTCACGACTGCAGACGACAAAACGTCACGACCTCAGTCAGCAGACAAACAACACAAACAAACAACAACAAAAGAGGTGAACTCACCTGTGATTGTGTGCCAGCGGCCGTCACAGAGAGGCTCTTCAGGAGTGAAGGAGGTAGAGAATTCACCTTTACCGCCGTTTACTGAAACGGTCACCTTCACACACACACACACACACACAGAGTGAATGAATGTTCATCTAAACGTTTCAACCTTTTCTAACGTGACACTTCAGAACGTGGCCTCACCTCTCCCTGGCTGAGGACCAAACTCAGGTGTTGGTCAGGTGACGTCCCAGCATGCAACAGCAGCCCAGAGTCCGAGACGGGCCGAACCTCCAGCTGGATTTCCAGATCCCGACCCAGAACTAAGGACTCGTCTGCGGGGAGAGAGAGCCTTCAGTCAGGACACGGCGGGACTCAAACAGGAAGAAACACAGAGGAAGAGGGAGGATAACCACCTATTGCCACGTGTCCTCCCTGACCGGAGAAATACGCTCCGGGCTGAAGAGGATTCTGGAAGCAGGGCACCGTCCCCTGGCTGTGAGCGGGGTTTCCTGCAGGGGCTTCGTTCAGCGTCAGGTCCCTGACACAACCGACAAAACCGCTGGAGCCCGGAGCCTGAAGGCAACACGCAGACACGGTGTCATTACAGCAGGCGAGGAAGAGGAAGAGGAAGAGGAAATTACACCAAGCAGCTGCGGCGCGGCGACTGTCGTGCAGGTGTTACCGTCAGCGAAGGCGGGACTCCTCCGATGTATAAAGGCCCGGCGAGATGAGTCCTGTCTCCTCCGGGGATTCTCTTGGACTGAGCGCTGATGCCGTCCACGATCAGACTGATCTTCTCTCCTTCGCGCTTTATGAACAGCTGAGGGACATGAGGACAGAGGCAGAGCCGGTTAGCGTGCATGTGCCGTGATGATGATGAAAATCAAACACATCTGTATGTCACTGAGTTACTTCCTGGATCTCCGGTCATGTGACCTCACCGTGTGCCACTGGTCGTCGTTGTACTTCTTGCGGCTGCGCAGGCTGACCTTCCTCTTCCCTCCGTCCAACAGAAGCAGCAGGTGGCCGTCCGACACGCTGAGTGACATCACAGCGCCGCCGCGGTGCCCGCCGCCGGCGTGTAACACCAAACCGTCAGAGGAGTTGATCCTCACCGCCATGGAGATGTGAGGCCTGCAGATGCAGAGATTCAGTATGAACGGGCATCCGGCAGACAATCAAACATCAGTAACGACCAATGAAGCATCAATAACACAGAGGCTGCAGGCCGACTGACGGCTGGTCACACCCACATGGCGCCGAGCGAACGAGACGCTGAGTCGAATCTCTGGAAGCTGTTTGTGGAGCCGCTGAAGTGCGTCGCTCCAAACTCCTGATCCGACAAATCGGCTTGACACGAGTCCCTGGTGTTACGACTGCGAGACCCCGACGGCTTCCTATGCTTCCCCTGAGAGAGACAGAGACAGAGAGAGAGACAGAAAGACAGGGAGGGACGGAGAGACAGAGAGAGACAGAGACAGGGAGACAGAGAGAAAGAGAGAGGGACAGAGAGATTTAATATTTATTTTGTGCTTCAGAGTTTCAGGTTTTTTGGTTTCTGCTGTTTATGTTTCTCTACACGTTTGGTTTGTTTGTTTATTTGTGGAAAAAGTAGAATTAGAGTGTGTGTGTGTGTGTGTGTGTGTGTGTGTGTGTGTGTGTGTGTGTATTACTCATGTTGTGGGAACATAAATCTGTTTACAGTCACATTGTGGGGACTTAACTTCATTATGGGGACAATAAGGTTAAGGTTCGGGTAAGTCTCCAGGAAATGAATGTGTATGCATGTGCGTGTGTGTGTGTGTGTGTGTGTGTGTGTACCTTGGGCTTGTTGCTGTGTTTGGGCTGAGCAGCGACGATCTGCTGAGGTTTCTTAGCAGCGGGACAGTCCAGAGGAACGTTGATGTTTTCTTTAGCTTTCAGAAGGTTCAAAACCATCTGAGGACTCGTTTCCCTGGAAACACATTTCAAACAGAACACACACCATCAGCAGGTTTCACCCCAAAGCTCCTCCTGTTTACACCTGCAGCTGCCTCCTCTACCCCATTTCATTACCTGCAGAGAGAAGCACGACACCCGTGCAGGTAAGTTCAGACTGCAGATAAAACAGCAGCATGAGCCACTTTAGTGGATCCATGTCAAGTTTATGGATTCGTTATATGAGTAGGACTGATTGTTTTATTAAAAAACATGTAAAAATGTTGATATAAATGTCAATAAACTCATAAATAACTGTCAGCCTTCTTGTCCCTCCTGGGTTCCCGTCATTCTTTGACACCCTCTCTGCTCTCACCTCTTGATGAAAACGTTGCTGATGCACCCGGTGAGGTTAGCGAGGCTTTGGTTGGGTGTTCCTCCCAGGAAGGTGCTTCCCTGTGAGCTCGTGGCCCTGCTGTCCACCCGGATGCCCTCCTTGGCTTTCTCCAGCATGTCGTCCATGTACAGACGCATCCTGTCGGGCGAGCAGTCGCACAGTCAGCACTCTCACCTTCGTTACAACACATTTGACGTCGCAGCTCTGATCATCCTACCCGCTAACGTTGTTGTAGACAGCGACGTAGTGGGTGTTGTCGTCGTTGAACGTCTTCTGCGTCTTGATCTCGCTGTTGCCGGCTCTCACCACCACGTGGCCCTCGTGCAGGAACACCTGACACACTCCTTCCTGCACGCACACACGTCAAGACGACACGCAGGAAGATGATGCGTGAACGTACAACAGACCGAACTAGGAAAACATCACGGAAAACGCTCATGGAAGGACAGCGAGAGGAAGTGAAAAGCAAACAGGAAGTGGACCTTATCGTGGTGGTAGAACATGAGGCCCTCCTTCTGCTCGGATCTGAAGCTGAAGCTGGCGTAGAAGTTGTTCCTGAGGCTGGGAATGTTGGTCAGAGCCAAGTCCAGGTAGCTCTGACCAGAGAAATGAGCCTCACGAGCCACCTGCACGCACACACACACACACACACACACACACACACACACACACACACACATGCAGCAGGTCAGCACAAGTGTGTTTATGTTTATTCACGTTTCCACGTCAGCACAGGAGGAACTAAAGTGAAAACCCTCCTCATTTGGGGATATTTTCAGTCATTAAACAACATTCAGCCAGCAGAGATTCATCTGTATGCAGACGACATGTTTGTCTACACTGTAGTTTACCCATTGAAACTAACGCACAAACAAACATGTTTAACTTTCTCCAGCAGTCCAGCCATTACTCTCATCCACACTGCATCATCTCAAGAGAATCTCTGGTTAAAGAAAGTGAATTTATGGAGCAGCTTTGCACAACAGAACATCACAAAGTGCTTAACAAAAGGAATAAATCACCGACAGCAGCAAAGACAGCAGCAGATGTCTGAGCTGAGGGTTTTCCTACCAGCAGGTCGCTGTCACAGCCGAAACTGACTCCGGAGCTCGTCATCCTCTTCAGGTCGATGTGAGAGTTCTGGGCCTTCACGTTCCTGAAGCAGCCCTTCAGAGAGCCCTGCTTCGAGAACAGAGACTTCAACCTGAAAAGAGACGGAGGCAGAATGATCTTCAGCCAGTGTGAGGCAGAGAAACTCCTCAACAGGCTCAAAAACACACAACTTGGACACGTTATGAGCTTGTTTACACAGCAGATAGAGAGCGACACTTTGAGTCATGTGACGATGACACCTGTGTCCACCTAACGAGAGGAAGTGAACCAAACAATGAGCTAAACGAGGCTAAAAGCTAACTCCTCTCTGTAGGTTTACCAGCAGGAAGTGTTTACCATCTTTGTTTAGCATGCTAACCCGTTAGTTAGCAACAAACATGGAGGACAGTCAACAGTTTTGCGTGGGTTTGGTACCTCATGATATTCATCTGACAGAGAATGTGAATATCTGCACCAAATTTCACGATGTGTGTGTGTGTGTGTGTGTGCGCGCGCGTGTGTGTGTGCGCGCGCGTGTGTGTGTGTGTGTGCGTGCGTGCGTGTGTGTGTGCACTCACTTGGCAGGCATCTTGTTCTCAGGTACTCCTCCCAGGTAGTAGCTGCCGCTGAAGGGGGGGATGTTCTCGGTGAACTGGTGGGTGTACAGGCCGACACGGTTGTTCCTCACCACGACGCGGTTCGGGCTTGAACGCAGGATGATGATCTCCAGCTGCACGGTTAAAAACAACACGTCAACAAGCAATCAGCCAATCGATTCCCTCGGCTGGGATCTGACACACACAGACGGTGAGGAGCGCGTGGGAAAGACAAAGACAGGAAGACGTACAGCTTTGGGGTCGGCGTCGCTGATCTTCAGGAAGTCGGATGAAGGCTCTTTGGGCATGAGCTCCACCAGATCGCCGCTGAAGTCGTAGAAAACCTTCAGCCGGCCCTGAAGCACTGCCAGACACAGGAACTGGTTCTGATGGAGGACGGAGACACAGACATCACGGTGAGACAGCACTTCACGTCTGAACCGATCAATACAGCAACATCTGATACCTGATCAATAGTTCTGAAGGTGAACCTGATATTGATTTGAGAGTTATGTAATATGATAACTATCAGTCAAAACAGAAAACGTCGTAATCTAAAAGTCTTTACCCCGTTTTGCAGCAGCAGCAGGACTCCGTTGTGCGACAGCAGTTTGACTTCCTGTTCAAAGCGCTGCATGCGAGCTGATTCGTCGGTGAAGGTGATCTGGGCGTAGCCGGTTCCGTCGAAATACGCCGCGTCATTCACCCAGGCCTGAGTCAGCACCGGCTTGGACCTGGTTTCGGTGATTTTATTCCAGAAGAAGACGAGTGGAAAAGTTCAATCAATCGAAGGAGAAAAATATTTGATGAGTTCAGACAAAAAGAAAAGAAACACGCAGCGACAGCCCGACAGTGTGTGAACCGACCTGCCACAAGGTTTCTCCTGGGTGGTGTTGACGTTGAAGATCTTTTCAAAGTTATACAGACTGAGCACCTCCTCGTTGAGCGTGTCCAACTCGATACAGCCCTTAAAGTTCGGCAGAGCGAGCGAGGAAGGCGGCTAAAAAAAGAGAAGATGAAGAATTTAGGAGCTGAACTATTCAAGTCCATCCACAGAAAAGATGATTTCATATAAGGCTCCATGCACTTACTTTGAAAGTACCCGGGTATCCTCCCACATAGAAGACCGTGTCGTCGGTCAAGAGGTTGAGCAGCCCCTGATCTCCTCTAGCCTCCACATAGGCTTTGGTGACTCTCTGGTCCCCCTCAGTGGCTTCTGAAGATATGGACATCTGACCGTACTGGAGGATCCTGCATTCAGACAAACAGATACATGTACAGAATAAGGACAAAAAACACGGGAACACACAATGCAGCACAGACAAATGCATGTAAACAGTCACAGAGGCTGAGGACAGAAGTGTAAAGAGGAGCACAGGAAGCTTTGATGGCTGAAAATCTTCTCTTACACAATGAATTACATTCATTTATGGTGCTTCTGCAACAGGACCGAGAGCCAATTATAATATAATAAAGCAGCGTCTGTGTGTGTGTGTGTGTGTGTGCGTCTCACCTCTCCAGCACTATGCTGTTGAAGTTTCCATTTGACTTGACGTCTTCAGCCATCAGCACCTCAGCAGTTTCTCCTCCAAGGTTGAAGTACCAGCGCAGTCTCCTCCCCACCAACGCCATGCCCAGGAACTCCTTACTGGACTACAAACACCAGAGACGTCCAAAGTCACGAACTACAAAAACCAATACAGTCCTCTCCCCTCAAAATCTGTGCCAACTCCAGAAACCCTCTCTGACCCATCACCTACGAAGCAAAGAATAAACTTTGATGAACGCTGCAGTGACGCTTACATCCTTGTTGCCGAGGTAGAAGACAAACTGCTGCGTGCCGTCGTCCTGCCGTCGGGCTCGCGCTGCCTCCGGCAAGGTGATGTAGAACTTCAGGGAGGTGTAGGCGGCTAGGTCAGCCAGGTTACCTGGAGTACGGACCTGAACCCCGGACGCCCCGTTAAACTTCACCGGAACGGCCACCTGAGGGAGGAGAGGGCAGCGGAAACATGAGAGGCAGCTGGAAGAAAGAGGCTTTCATCCTTGAGGCGGCGTCTTTTTATTCTCTTGCTTCTTTCCCGCTCGTACCTTGCTCGCAGCGTTGCGCGCCTGCTGAATGAGCTGACGGATGCGGCTGATGTTCTCCGAGATGTTTGGCATCTGTGCCGAGTGATTCTGCAGTTTGTCCAGCTTCTTCATGAGCAGAGGAATGGTCTCACCCAGCGTTTGCACTGCAGAGACAGACAGGGAGAGAGTTACCTGAAGAGCCTCACCGACCGTCTCCCGTCAACCAAAGCTTCCAGAGCTGCAAACACGAACATTCAGAAGCTCCTACCGGTCTTGTTGGCCTCCATCAGGGCGTTGTTGATGTCTTCGTTGGTGGCGTTGGCGTCTCCGTAGGTCTGCTGCCATTGGTCCAGCTGCTCCTTAATGGGGCGCAGGGCGTCGTTGACTTGTGTGGCCGTGGTGTTCGCCTGATCCGCCGCTCGCTTCGCGTCGTTGATCTCCTGGCTCACATCTGTTCACCGCAGAGGAAGACGGACGGAAAGAATTCAGAGGATGAATCCAGGAAATGTAAATTTAATGCTGCGTGTGTGTGTGTGTGTGTGCGTGTGCGTGCGTGTGTGTGTGTGCGTGCTGAATGTCCGTACTGGTGGTGAAGTTGAGGTTGTTCTGGACCGTCTCCAGGTCCTTCATCAAATCAGCCTGTTTGGTTTTGGCGTCGTCCAGTCGCCTCTGAGCGTCGTCCAGCTGCAGCTTCAGGTCTGTGCAGCGGAAAACCAACAAAAACCAAAACGCTTCAAGCACTGAAACGTCCAAACAGACGATTCTCCGAGAATCTGCTCTGAATTCATTAAAAAACTTAAATGACGTGAACGCGTGTGTTTACCGTTGGTCAGTTCTTCGTTCAGCTTTTCAACTTCGTCCTTCAGCTCCAAACTGTGGTTCCTCAGAGAATCAGCGATCTGACCGAGGTCCTGGTCCTTTATGTTCTGAACACACATACAAACATATGCACACAGACACACAGACACACAGACACACACACACACAGACACACACACACACACACACACACACCAATATTACAGGTCTGATACAAAGTAATGATTCAAGGCTCGTTGTTGAGGTAGTTTTAATTTTTTTGTCATACAGGAGGGATTGTGTGTGTGTGTGTGTGTGTGTGTGTGTGTGTGTGTGTGTGTGTGTGTGTGTCCTGTACCTCCAAAGTGTCATTAGCAGCCTTGTCGGCCATCTTGGCAGCCTCCTCCGCCTCCTTGATGCTGTTGATGATCTTGTTATAGGCCTGTGTGACATCCACGAATCCCTCCTTCTTGGTTTCTGCCACCAAACTGCAGACAAACGACGACAGCGAATGTTTGTCTGATTTGTTGTGTAACAGGAACATCGTTCATGATGCGATTCACCTGCTGAGTTTGGTCACCGCAGCACTCGGCACCAGGCTGAATATACGGCTGCAGTCGAGCGGCCAGCTGCTCTCTTACCTGGACAGGTTCATGGCTAAAGCGTTCAGCAGCTCCGCGTGTTTCTCTGCTTGCTCCACCAGCGGGATCTTGGAGTCGACCCAAGCGAAGTTCTGCACTTTGTTGGCCAGCGGCGTCCTGGCGCCGTCCAGCTGGGCCGCCAAGTGCTCATACTCCTGAGAAAGACTGAGTGTTAAAGAGGCAGATATCGTCCGACCACAACACCTCCAGTTTAAATCCAGAGGAGGACCTTTGTTAGACGTCTTCACGCCCATCTTTACTGATTCAAATCACACAGGAAGAAATCTCTTTCAGTCATTCAGTCAGCAGACACAGTAACTGTTACCTTCTCTTACCTGTAGAGATTAACAACATGGTACAATGAGAATATGTTGGATTATCAACTCAAGCATGAATAATGTGATGGAAAAAGTAACAAACACGGTTCAACTTGCAGACACACTCGCTGCCTGAGCGGCTGCTTTGGACGGTTTCCAGACACTTTCAACTGAAGTAAGACATGAAAAACCTCCAGGTGTGCTGCAGGTGGGCTTTGCAAAGGTCACCCACAGGTGTTTCATCCTGTTTTTGTTCGTTCTAACCTCTTTGGAGTTGTGCAGCATGGACAGCAGGTCGTTGACCTGAGCGACGTCGTCTTCAGCCATCTGCAGCTGCTCGTTCACCTCCTTCTGCTTGGACAGCAGGTCCTCCATCTTCCTCTGTGGGACAGACAGACAGACAGAGTCAGCGTGGCTGATCATCGCCGTCCTTCACTCCCTCCTCGCCGTCTCCCTGCTCACCTTATTGTCCTCCAGGGTTTTCTCGTTGACGTTGTTGATCTCGGCCGCTCTGGCCGTGTTGTTCACGGCTTCGTTCAGGGCGTCTCGCAGGTCCATCATCTCGGAGTGGAAGCGGGTCAGACGGTCTCTGATCGCTTTGGCCAAGTCGTTGTTTTCTCCCTGGCGGCCTGCCAACTCTTTGTTTACACGATCCAACACTGGCAGAGGATGCAGAGGACACAGGGGACAGAGAGGACACAGAGGACACAGAGTGAAGGAGTCATCCTCACTGTAAACACCTGCGCTGCCAAGACAAGAGACTGTTCTTCATGTGCACTCTTTACTGATTTATCACACGTTGGGCCCAAACACAGAACTTAAACATAAAACTGTTCAGACTGAAGCAGAATTTCTGAAACCTCTGAGTGTTTGGGAGGAACATTTCTTCGTGGATCGTCTGCATGGACAAACTTACGTTTCTCTGCCTCCGTCTTCTCCCTGTCAGCCACCTTCTTCTGCCCCACGCAGCTCCTGTACCTCATCTCCCTCATCATGGCCTGCACCTCCCTCATCTTCCTCTCCCGCTCCTCGTCGTCCTGATCCGCCTCCGTGACATTCAGCGAGGAGCGGTTCACCATCTGTAAGATGTCTGCGGAAAAATGAAGGCTTTAGGTTTAGACGGCGGCTTCTTCCTGTGCTTCATCTTGTTCTGGTTCATCTGGAACCTTTTCTTTTAAATAAACTTCTCTCCACCAGCTGCAAAACATACTTGTGAGGTTTCTTCTTAAAGAGATCATTCAGGTTTCAGACACCAACAGTCTGTGTCACAGTGTATAATTAAGGTTTCATGTTGTGCTCCAGTGGACTCGTCGTCCTCTGTCTTACCGTTTATGTTCATGGTCATGTTGTTGATGAAGGACAGCAGGTCTTGCGCCCTCTGGTGTGTTTTGACGGTACTGTTCTGCAGGTCGCCGACCCTGTCAGTCATCGCTGCGGCCTGAAAACACATCACACAACACCATGAGTGAAGAAGAAACAGGAAACTTTTCCTCAACATTTATAACACGAGGAAAACAAAAGCTTGTGACATGAAGGAAAGGCAGAAGGAAGATATTATAATAAATGTAGTTTTCATACTTTGTGTGTTATGTAATAAGAAAGGTGGACTTTATATTTACAGAAATGTTCTGAAAACACAGTAAAAAGGTTGTGTGTGTGTGTGTGTGTGTGTGTGTGTGTGTGTGTGTGTGTGTGAGACCCCACCTTGTCCTGCAGCTCGCTGATGTCATCATTGATATTCGTGATCTCAGCGTCCAGCATGTCGGCCCGACTCCGGCTGTCATCCAGTGTACTGTTGTAGTTCTCTATGGCGCGCTGGAATCATGGGAAAATGAGTTCATTTTAACAACTTCAGCTGGCTAGAAACGTGTGTGTGTGTGTGTGTGTGTGTGCGTGTGTGTGTGTATACGCGCACTCACAGCCATGTCCTCCACAGACTTGTTGAGGTTGTGCAGCTGAGCCCAGGCCATGGAGCTGGCGTTCAGACTGCTCAGCTGATCGGCTACTGAGTGGAAGCTGCTGTTCAATTTGTCCAGATCGTCCAACAGGACGGTGACACAGCTGTCACACACTGCAAGACGCACACACACACACACACACACACACACACACACACACACACACACACAGGCACACACATTTAGTTTGAATCCTCCATAATTTTAAACTTTTGTCTTGTTGGAAGCTTCCTGATATTTTGTTCCTTCAAACACAATGAATTTTCACTCAGTTGCAGTCGTGTGTGTTTGTGTTTGTGTGTGTGTGTGTGTGTGTGTGTGTGTGCGCGGTTCACTTACCTTGACAGCGCACGCCGTTCTGGTAGTACACAGGGACGCTGTACTTCTGTGAGCAGGTGTCACACTGTTTTCCCGTCATGCCGTCAGCACAGCGGCACTCTCCTGATCGGGGGTCACACTGGCCTCCTCGACAGTCGCACTCTGAGGAGGTGATAGAGAGGAGCTCACTAAAAATATGTCGCCATGTGCACTGGGGTCGATGTCAGACTGACTTGAGACAGACTCGACAGTTTGGCTGAATATTAGTGGGCATTGCAAATCAAACTGAACGTTGGTGCGAATGTATGGAAGCTGTTATGATGACTGCTGCTGCTAATGATGCTTTCAGGTCTTAACGTTGCCCGTTGGCGCCCGTCATGGCGTCTGTGTGGTCACTCACTCTTGCAGCCGTCGGGGCCGTAGTCCCAGTATCCCGGAGCGCACTGCCTGCAGCTCGGCCCGTTGACTCCGGGCTGACAGGCGCACTGGCCGCTCTGAGGGTGACACGGCTGGACGAGAGCCGCGGAGGCGTCGCAGTCGCACTGACGGCAGCCAGTGCACGAGTCGAAGCCGAACGAGCCGTCCTGGAAACGACAGAATGGGTTCAGGTGGAGGCGTGAGGCGTGAAGGCGGCCGGCCGCAGCTCGCCAGCTGGGATGACCGGTTTGGAATTACGGCTTCAGAGTCTTACCACACAGCGGTCGCAGCGCGGCCCGGTGACTCCCGCCTTACAGCGACACTCCCCGGTGTGAGGGTCACATGACTCGGTGCCACATGGAGAACAGTTGCATTCTGGGTGAAAGAAAACAGAACACACATCAAGCTGTCACTAAGCTGAGAGAGTTAATCAGGTTTAATGGCGTCGCGTCACTGAAGCCGAACTCACTGGTGCAGTTCTTGGCGGTGACGGCGTCTCCGTAGTAGCCAGGTGCGCAGGTGTCGCAGTGAGGCCCGGCCGTGTTGTGCATGCAGCTGAGACACTCGCCGGTCAGCGGGTGGCAGTCGGTGAACAGCATGTTGGGGTCCGTGTTGCCGTGGCAATTGCACGGCTGGCACCTGCTGCCGAGCACCCTGGGGTTGCCGAAGTGACCGGGGGCGCACCTGTGGTAGAGGCCGAAATTTGATGACGCAGCAGAAAATGGAGTATATGCAGGTACTTTGGGTTCAATCTGACTCTAAAACGTCTTTTTCAGACGGATGAAGTGAGCTTCATCTGTCTCTGCAGCACAGAGTGAGCAGATTAAAACCAGCAGCAAAACAGAGCGCACGTATTAAATTTGTTCTAAATGAGTCCATCAGTGACGTGTTAGTATTAAAAATGTCCAGTGGGGGTGGGGGTTGGGGGGTGGGGGGGCAGGAAGCGTTCACCCTTTCATACCACTGATGAAGCTTGTTGCATCATCTTTTGTTATTGAGCTTCTTTGCTGACAATATTACACACTTTTACTTCATTACTGCCTCTGCCAGTGCAGTATTTTCACAATGTGGTACTAGTACTTTTACTTGATCTGAATACTTCTTGTAGCACTGATTTACTGCGTGTGGAGTACAAACACACTCTGTGCTGAGGAGGTGGTTCACCTTTCGCAGTGCGGTCCAGCGTAACCCGGCATGCACAGACACTGCATCCTGTCGCTTTTCTGCACACAACCCTCTGCAAAGCTACACACACACACACACACACACACACACACACACACACACACACACACAGAAGGAGTTATTATTATAACACATGGTTCCATGAGAAATCAGGGGTTCGTCTGGTGTCAGAAGACAGAGAGACAGAGGAAGACTGTGCTGACTTGTTGGACGGGACCCTCAGTGGGCAGGGACAGCTGGAGCACGACACCGCCTGTCCGTCAAGAGTGTTGTTGCCGAGGAAACCCCCCTGGCACCTCTCGCAGTGGTCACCGGCGGTGTTATGCTGGCAGCCCTGACGGTCAGAGAGGACAAACAGTGACCGGCGGTTCTGGATAAGAGGACGGACAGAAGGCTTCGAGTAGGAAAAGACTGACGATGAGAAATTCTCACCACACAGATTCCAGATCCGTCCAGACACTGATCAGAGTGTCCGTTACAGTTACAGGGGACACACTTCCCCAGGAACAGGCCGATGGTGTCTCTGTAGTAACCTGGAGCACATTTCTACAGGCAGAAGAGAGAGGAGGATTATTCACAGGCATGACTTCCATTGATTACCTTCTGGATTAACGATCAGTGTTTTTGTCTATAAAATGGCAGAAAATAGCTGCACACAAAACCTTTCTTCAGATTGATTTAGGAAAAAATAAACTGGTCAGTCTGTGCTCGTCCCTCACCTGGCACGAGTCTCCCAGGTAGTTGGCCGGACACATGCAGATCTCCACGTTGTTGGCATGGCGGCCGGCGGGCAGGTTCTCAGCGCCCTCCAGCACGGCGCCGCGGAGCGACACGGAGTGAGCCAACTGGGAGTGCAGGGCTCGGATCTGCAGAGACTCCAGACCGACCAGAACCATCATCAGCTCCTCCCGAGAGACCAAGTTACCGGTCTGCGCGTGACGGAAGCTTCCCTGCGAGGAGGAGGAGGAGGAGGAGGAGGAGGAGGAGGAGAGAAGGTCTCATGGTTTATCAGCAGCTCTAGAGGGCGACTCGGGTCACCAACTGATCACTTCATGTTGCTGCGACAGAATATCTCAAACGAGCCGTGAGAGAAGGAGAAGTCACCTCCACCATGTGAACTATTCCCAGGTGAGGCTCCTCAGGTGAGGAGTACTCCCTCTCTATGAACACCAGGGTCATCTGGTTCCCCTGCAGGAGGACAACAACAGGAAGCTTGTGACTGCTTGTGGAATATTTAATGTTAGTATATCTGCACGTGTGACTCGAGCTTCCGGCGATGTCGGTGTGTGTGTTGTACCTTCAGAATGATGTCAGGCCTGGAGGCTTCTGCAGGCAGAGACAACACGTCGCCTCTCATGGTCTGAGCGTGGAGACGGTACCTGAGATAACCTCCATAGGATGAGACCTGGATGGTAGTTAATGAGACGAAAGACAAACATAAGAAGGGAGGAAGAGCAACGAGGCAGAAAGCAAAGACTGAAGTGAAGCTTTAAGGCAGGTTACAGAGCGAGGGACAGAGCTTTAATCTCACACTGCTGCTGCTTAATCCAGACAACAATGGATTACATTCAGAGCGTACAGTCGAACAGCAACACGATCCAGGGCCTGTGCTTTGATTTCTATGGTAACCATGCAGGTTTTGGCGAGGCTGACATTTGAAGCTGCTTCACGGAGCGGAACAGGACTCAGTCTGGGATTTAGATCTCTGCAGACTCATGCTGGCCGAATCCCACATGAAAGCTGTCGACTCAAACATCTAGACGAAACAACGATCTGTATCCGAACGCCTCGTCTGAGCCTCCGGATCACATGTGGGACGAGTCAGTTCAGTTCAGAGTCACAGTGTTTTTGGGGTTTGACACAGCTGCTTGTGTTCAGACCACATTTAACACTTGAGAAGCCTGGCTTGTTTTTTTCCATCACCAGGAGCCAGGAGCTTAGCTTAGCTTAGCATAGCGACTGGAAATGGTGACAGTCTGGTTCTAAAGGATTCTTTGAACTCATTAACTGACACGTTACGTCTGGTTTGTTTAATCTGTGTAATTATGGTTTTATTGGGGGTTATGTGCTGATCCAGGCTTGAGGATTCCTCGGCTTGCAGGCTTTATGCTAAGCTAACCATCACCTGGTTGTAACTTTATGTTTAAAGCAAATATATGAGAGAAACATCACCATAAAACAGAAAACTGACAGAATATGAATGAGCAGAGGAGTCGTTGGGGATCCTTGGGTTAAACATGTCTCTGAGTAACAGAAGATTATCTCTGGGACTCTGGTTTTCTATGTGCTGCAGCCCTCAAACTCAGAAAAGGCACACGTCCAGCCGTTTTAGGAAGGCTTAGAAACTTTCAGTGTAAGTTTCCAGCGAGCTCAGTTTGCCTGATCATGTTGAGCTTGTTATTACTACCACTGAACGTGTTGATACTGCATGTAATGGAAATATCTTCATCTGTTTACTGAAGTCTGAGTGCCAGCGTGTTCAAAAACTGTCAATCGTTGATGCCTGCAGCACAAAGCTCCTCCCATGATGCAGGAGAAGCTCCAGTTCCTGCATGTTCGCCACGCTGAAAGGCTGCACAGTGAAAGCAGCGTGAGCGTGTTGTTGTCTTCTGTTTCAGAGCAACAAAAATGCTTTTTGCATGTTTTAACTGCTGTTGAGGATTCTTTTCAAAGCATCGCAGCACACCTGAAGTCTTCTTTTGACGTAAAGTGTACCTTGTGTCTCTCTACCATCGTTAATTTGTGTTTTTATGCTGTTTTTGTGTACCTGTATTTACCCACTGGCCTCACACGCCCCCTGCAGCGATGAGTAAAATAACGTGAATTCTCACCTTGTCTCCCAGGTAAGTCTTCGGTGCGTGCCAGTGGAGGTCCTGGTAGACGTCTGGCACGTCGCTGAGGTCGGCCTCTACGAGGTCTTGACCAGGATACACGGTGACCGGTACTTCCTGTCTGTCTGCTCCGAGCAGCACCCAGCCCTCCATGTTCATAATCTACAGGAGAGGAAACGAGGAACGAAGCCTGAAACACTCTTCAAACTTGCTGGAAAGCATAATAAATCTGTAATTTTTTAGGATGTGAAATCGAGCCTCTCTCTCTGACAAACATGTTACCACCATCGAGCAGCAGAATCTTACTGAGCTGATCTGAGGACAGAGTTTAATGAAAGTCAGCGAGGTTTTAGAGTAAAGGACAGAATGGACAAACAGGAGCACCTCGCGGCGTCTCTTGTCGGAGCTGCGGCAGCGGTCGGTGGCTCCGAAGCAGAAGCAGCTGGTGCAGCCCTTCGGGTTGGTTGGGTCCAAGTGGAACGTACCAACTCTGCACTGATCGCAACGAGAACCCTGGACGTTCTCCTGCAGGTGGAGGAGGTGCAGCAGGTTAGCGAGTGAGTGCATGATGTGTGTGAGAGTGTGTGCATGTGTGTGTGTGTGTGTGTGTGTGTGTGTGTGTCCCACCTTGCAGAGACACTGTCCTGTGAAGGAGTCACACACGTCCTCCTCAGTTCCCGCCTCGTTGCAGTCACATGGCCTGCAGTTGGGGTAGCCATAGAAGCCGGGAGCGCAGCGGTCACACTGACGGCCGACGACGTTGTTCTTACATCTGGAAACAATAATCGTTAACGTTTGAGAGTCAGTGTGTGTGTGTGTGTGTGTGTGTGTGTGTGTGTGTGTGTGTGTGAAAGAAGAAATGAACTTTGACCTTCATGCGCCGAAATTCATTTAATCTCACAGGAGATTAAATCTTTATTGCTCCAATTATCCATCACAAATGACTGAATAACCATAAATATTTAGACTTGTTGAATAGACACACTGAGGGCTGTGTGTGTGTGTGCGTGTGTGTGTGTGTGTGTGTGTGTGTGTGTGTGTGTGTGGAGTGCTGGCAGCCTTTAGGCACAGAAATATTTTCACCTTTACATCCTCGTCTTGTCTGGACAAAGCTGACACATTCCTCTGCGTGTGTGTGTGTGTGTGTGTGTGTGTGTGTGTGTGTGTGTGCGTGCGCGTGCGTGCGTGCGTGCGTGCGTGTGTGTGTGTGTGTGTTAGGCAGGAATGACAGTGATTTAAGATCCTGTGAATGCCTTGATGTTTACAGCGAGGCAGATGATGGAGGGAAGCGACAGGAGGAGGAAAAATGACGGTTCAGAGGACAGAAAAGACAGTTATAGAGAGAAAGACACAAACTGAGGACAGCACAGAGACGGCAACAGACAGAGAAGAGGGGGACACTTTCAGCTCTGGTCGTCTGCTTACAGTTAGAAAGCTCAATATATTTAATGGTGTGAAAGAGAAAGATGAACTGAACTGCTGAGCAGCTTCTTGAAGCCAATCAGAGACTTCAGAGCAATTCAGCGTTCAGTTATCACGTCTAAAGTTTAGATTCATAAAAGCCATCTAAGGTCACTGTCACTCAGGACATTTAGCAAAATAAGAATATTGACTTTCTTGAGTTAAGATGATACCACTCTCATGTCTGTAGGTGAACTCTGGAGGTAAAGCCAGCAGGTGGTTAGCTTAGCTTAGCCTGTCTCTGCACACAGGCATTAAAGAAACCTGCTCATCAGCACCTCTAGAGGCAAAAATGTGTGGTTTTATGGAAGCTTATATGCTGGAAGTATCTTCCTGGATTCTGGTCCAGTGTCATGCTAGCTCTTTCCACGCTTCCAGCCATTCCACTGCGCTAAAATAAGCTAAGCCAAGCTAACTGCCTGCTGGCTTGGGCTCCATGTCTCCAGACATACATGCATGAGAGTAATATTGATCTCCTCATCAGACAAGACAGTGCATGAGTGCATGATATTCCTTTACATGTAAGCATTCAAGTTATGTTTAAACTGACATTACAGATGTCAACGTAAAAGATGCTGGCAGCCGTCAGACACGTAGAATCTTTGAGATGTGTGTGTGTATGCAAAACTGCGTCAAATGAGGCCCTTCATCATGATATAGACCGACGAAGACGAGGACAGACTGCTGCTGTGTTGCTGGCAGTCCTCTGGAGAGCCACAGCTGACTGAGAGAACATATTTTAAAAGCTGCAGCTTCCACACAACTCAGGCAAGAGATGGCAAGAAAAGCTGGCCAAACACACAGGCAATCAGCACAGAGCCAAGATCATGTCAGCAGCCCAAACAGGCGAGAAATAACTGCCTTTTTAGGTATTTCCAAACGGGGGCCTGACGTTTGAGAGCCAAACTTGCTGAAACAGAAATCTTGTTTTCCAAGACACGGTGGGGGCAGCAGATGATTCATGACATGAGGAAAGTAAGAACTGCTGAACTGGGAGGAAATGAGGAGCAACTCTTTCTGATTGTTTTAGTCTTTTGACAGCGGCGTGTGGATCTGCCTCTGAGCCCGAGCCAGAAACAACGATCCTGAGGCACATCAGTGAAAATCAATCATCGCCTCCTCTGTCCTGTCTTGTCGTACCTGCACTGTCCGCTGATCGTATCGCAGTTCACATCGGGGGACACGATGCCCGACTGAGAGCAGTTGCAGACCTCGCACCCGACCACTGGGTGGCAGCCAAACGCCTGAGGCTCGCACTGGGTGCACTCTGGCTGCAGGGTCCTCGGAGGGCAGATGCAGTCGCCGGTCACGGGTTCACATAACCTCGTACCACAGTTACAGGCTGGAGGAAAGACGAGAGGGATGAAGTTAGTCACAGACAAACACAGCTATCATCTTCTGTATGAGGAAAACCGACAACCTGAACACGCATTTAAATGAATCTGCTTCGTCGAACTCTGTGAGGAATAAATGATGCACGCTCGTGTAATCAGCGCGACCAAAGCTGAACATTTCCCCATCAGACACTCACGTCTGCAGTTGGGGAATCCCCAGTAACCCGTGGCGCACATGGAGCAGTCTCGGCCAATCACGTGTGGCCTGCAGCGGCACTGACCGCCGAAGGACTCGCAGGTGTCGCTCTCGGCTCCGACCTCGTGGCAGGCGCAGGGCATCGCCCCGTTGTTGAAGAAGGCGGACAGAGACACGGCCGAGCCGAGGCAGAACGGTGAGGCGGAGGACGGGCTGGAGGGAGGAAGAGGAGGGAGGAAGAGTCATTAATTCATTGGCGAAGGAAATATAACATCAAAACTCGCTCTGCTGCTGAGACACTGACTTGATGTAGAAGCTGTTTTGGCCACAGCTGCTGATGAAGTCGTAAGATTTATCCAGAGGTTCCTCATTCAGGTAGCTGGAGCTGTAGCTCGCCTCAGGCACAACCAGCACGTAATCCTGCAGAGACACAACCGAGGAGGGTGGGGAGGGTGGTGGTTACGGCACGGAGAGAGGAGGAGGGATTAAGATTAAAATATAGAACAGGATACAATCAGAGAGAGTCAAAGACGAGGAGAGCGAGGAAACAGCGACCCACCAGCCACAGAGTCTTGCCAGCAGGTATCTGAACTGTGAGGAAGACCTCGTGGTCCGTCACATCCAGAATGATCTGATTCTCAGACACCAGCACGTTACGGCAGCCGTAAGCGTGGGGACAGAAGGAGGCGTTGGCGTGGCCTGATGCACAAAAACACAGGTGAGAACTGGTTATCGGTTGTTATTCATTGATTGTTTTGTCACACAGGACGCCGCCGCCTGCAGCCTCCAACGCTCAGACGTGCTCTTACCCTGCCAGATCCGTCCACCGTTAATGTACACCTGCACAGGATAGGTGGGGTGGAGGGGCTGGTGATAGTGGAGGATGAAGACGTAACGACCCAGAGCATGGACACGGGTCGAGTACACCGCTGCATTCTGGGTAAGGGGACGATGAAGATGAGAGATGGAAAAGAGACAGACAACGATAAGAGTGATGAAGCTGATGTTAAGATCCGACGGGTTATTTTTTATGAATCATAGCTTCAATAATTTGGTTTGAGTCAGATCTGTTCCTTATTCCTGGAGCTGAAGCTCAGTGGACTCGTCTTAATCCTCTCGCGGTGTCCATGCAAGATAAGAGCACCTCAGGAAATGCTTGAACGTGTGAATCAGTCCAGACTGTAGCTGTCCTACACCTGCATGCTGGGGTCATTTCCTACAGCTGCTTCAGGTTTCACGTGGACTCCTCATAAGAGGCACAGCAGTAACTTCAGAGGAGGGTGGAGAGCTGAACATTCAGAACATCAGCGTACCTGCAGTGAATCCAGCCGGACGTGGTCGCTGTTATCTGCCCCGTGGAGAGGTCTGTTTCCTCCCGTCCAGGCCCCCTCGTCGCTCTGGTGCAGAGGAGGAGCTGCTGCAGGGGAGGCCAGGATGGGCTCCTGCATGGAGGAGCTCTGGCCCTCCTTCAGGACCACAGAGTCTGATGGTGTCTGGAAGCGCGAGGGGACGCAGGAGGAGCTGCAGACAGAGAGGGGAAGAGGAAGAACATGAAGACTTCCAAAGGCCTTTCAAAGGAGTGTTCGGTGAGTCTCTGGGACTTTACCTGTCAGGTGAGAACTGTCCATGAGTGCTGATGCAGTGGACTTTAGGCTCAACCTGCTCCATCGTAAACTGCTCTTTAGGCACCAGGTAGACTTTGTGCTGAAGACAATGAAGAAGCACGTTTGTTTTGTTTTTTTTTTGGAGCGTTTGAGTATTTAACAGTTTGAAAGTGAGGCTGACATGTTGGAAAACTCACCAGGAAGAAGCTGGCGCGGTCGGAGATGAGCTGGATCTCCGTGTCGGCGGGGAGGGAGAAGACGGCCACTCTGTTCTGGTCGTCGATGGCCACGACTCGACACAGGAAGCTGCACAAACACGCACACAAACACACACGCTGTGATTAAGAGCTGCTGACATCCTTAATGAAAACGCACAGACAGTCACAGTAAACTGTGAACCAGCTGAGTCCACACACCACAGTAAAAACACACAAACTGTCCACCGCAGCCAAAGCAAACACAGCGTCCGTCTGTGACGTCTGAGCGAAGGACATCCTCCTCATCATCACCTCTGCACGCTTCACCTGATGCATGTGCTCACATATTCTAACATATTCTACCACAGCAGAGCAAGCGTTAGTCCTTCTTGGTTAAACAGCTTTTACACAGTGTTCACTGAGGGGGTGCTGCTGTAAACTGTATGGACAGTCAGACGGCTGTGACACCTCAACAGACTTTTAAGTTTTTGTCTTTAAGTCTTTTTCTTTGAGTTTCTTCAGCTGTGTTTCATTTCATCAATGATAAAGGTCTTTTCTCAGCTGTTAGCTCGTCCCTCGATCCGCTCCTCTTCAGTCCATCATGATGCAAGAACCAAGTCACAAAGCTGTTAGCGCTTCATATGCAAATGTGAACCATAGAAAACCTGCAGGTCTGCCGTCATTATTAGCAGCAGTAATAAGATAAGATAAGACTTCATTAATCCCCTGTGAGGGAGGTTTGGGTGTTATAGGCAGCAGCAACAGTATCAATAATACGAAAGGAGACAAAAAAGGGAATAAAATACAAAAGAGAAAATGAAAAATCAAAGAGGGCAGCATTGAAAAATAATATTGCTAACAGGAAAAACTGAACATGGATTGAGAATTGCACAGGGTTTAAGTAAAGATGATGAAACATGGAATCACACAGTCGTGCAAAAACAGTAAGCATGTAAACATAATACTGGTCAGAGGTGTAGAAATACTGCGTTTTCTCCCACAGAGCAGAGGTGGTGATCCTAGCAGCTTGAATTTCTTCATTTTTAAAAACAGGACGGTGAATGTGACGACATGACAAACGTCCTTTTGTCCTGTTCTCTGCTGAACGTTGATTATTTACACGATCAAATGCAAAGATCCTTGAAATTTTAGAAAAAGTTAAAAGTCAGACAGGAAGTGAGTTAAAAGCGCCTCAGGACAGGTGTTGTTCGTACCTGTATTTGCAGTGCAGCAGGGTGACGCGGTGCTGGTGCGTTCGAGCTCCCGGCATGTTTACAGCGACAGACAGAGTTTGTGGTATTTCTTCCTCGCTGGAATATTCCACAACCAGAACGTAATCACCTGGAGACGGCAGGCGCCCTCGCAGCTCGACGCTGATCTGCAGCAGAAAAAGAGAAAACTGATTTTTAAAACATCTGTTGATCTGTGTTTCTACCTGTAAAAACACCACAGAAACATTTCCGCTCTCTTACATCGTAGCCACTGCAGACGGCCATGTCTGGGTGGCGCGGGGTGACCTTCTCCATCGGGCAGGGGCGCGGCAGGTGGTTGTCGTTGACGCAGCTGGCGTCGTTGCCGGAGATGGAGGGGAAGGAGTCCAGAGACAGATACCTGTACAGCAGACAGCTGGACAGACACAGAGAGACAGGCAGCTTCAAACATGACCGTCTGTTCACTGTGTCCTCACAAGGATGGAAAGATGAGATTTAATGGGAGGTTTTCAGGAAGGAAACTGATCAGAAACTGATCTGGATTTTAATTACAAAACTAGATTTTGGATAAAGGAACAGTTTGTCTGTCTGGTACATTAAGACAAAGATAAAGCCAGCAGCTGGTTAGCTTAGCTTAGCTTAGCATAAACATTGAAAATAGGGGAAACAGCTCTAAAACGTACCAACACACTGCATGTTGGTGTTTAAACGGTGGAAAAACTAAAGTGTACAAACTTATTACAGAATATTTCTTGAATTCTTGGAGCCCTGTTGTCACTGCACCAAAAACAGTCCCACACATCCCATAACTTAATTTTACGCTCGTTTTACCTCTGGACAGGGCCAGGCTAGCTGCTCCTCCTATTTCCAGTCTTGTGCTAAGCTAAGCTAACTGCCTGCTGGCTCACACAGTATTTACTCAGAGCAGTATTCATCATCTCATTAAGGTCAAATTATTCCCTCAAGGATAAAACTTAGAGCTCATTTTCGCATGATGTTCAGCTGTCAATCATGGATTCCGCCCTCTCATTGGCTACTTGATTTCAGTGAATAATATATGTGTGTACGTACTTCTGGCTGGCGTCAGGTGCGGAGCTGTAGGAGCAGGGCTCAGTGACTCTGATCTGCAGGATGGGGGCTTCGTAGTAGGCACTGGGCAGCAGGACCAGGTAATCCTGAAGGACAAACAGAGCATGAAAGGTGTTGTTAGGTACATGAACATTAAGTACAAACAGGGCAAACTCACTTTGTTAACTCGTGCTGATGTGCTTATGGGAGTTTGGTGGATAAAATACGTCCATTCAGATCACTGACTCGACAAAACATGACTCAGCGTTCTGTGCTATCGCTGGCTTTGCACCCGGTTAGAGGATGAACTGTTTGTATGTGTGTGTGTGTGTGTGTGTGTGTGTGTGTGTGTGTCTCACCAGCAGGATTCCCTCAGCCTCTATAACTACAGTCCAGGTTCCCGGGTTCAGGACAAACGGCTCCACAAAGTTGTTCTGGGGAACGTTGACGAAGGTCGGCTCCACGCTGGGAGCAAAGACGATCTGTTTGGACTGTTCTGAACCTAGAAAACACACACACACACACACACACACACACACACACACACACACACACACACACAGAGAGCAGAAAAAGAAAAGAGATTTAAGTCAATACTGTAGATGCATTTGAGGGAAAAGCATAAATTAATAACACTAAAACTGCAGAAAGTGTTTTAAAGAAGAAAAATACATTAGAATTTAACAAATTGTAGCGTAACGAAACAAAAACTGTCACTTTTGATTTACAAACACTCACACACACATCTCTTCTGCTGCTGTTGTAACACACACACACACTCACACTGATACTGTACTGTGATTGGTGGAGACCTACCTCCGCGGTTGACCTGATAGGCTGTTATTTTACCATTGGAGGTGGCGCCCTCAGAGTTTACATATCTGAGGATGAAGCGAGTCAGATAGACGTCTGCCTCGTTCACATAAACCTGAAGCTTCACTGCGGTCTATGACAGGGTCGAGAGGGAGGAGCGGGAGGGAGAGGGGAAGAGGTGTGGAGGGTGGGAGACATGAACTCTTAGTCTAAAAAGCCTGAACTCTGCACTGATCTGTGGCCCTGAAGGTGAGAGAGGATGGAGCAGAGGCCGCCACCAAAGGCTGTTCAACACCTGAGCAAAGCTTGGAAACCAAGAGGAAACAGAGGAGAAGAGAGGAGGTGCAGTGGAGGAAATGAGAGAAGATATTCCTCTTCCATCGCCTCCAATGCTGGAATGAGCATCAGAAGGCCGCAAAGAGGAGGCGCAGCACTCACAGTTACCACAGTAGTAGTTCCAGCCGTCCTCAATGACCGACACCCTGCCCAGAACATTCGAGCCCCCCCGGCTGGTGTAGCGCAGCACCACGTGGAAGAGGTCTGGAGAGCTGACGGACACCGACACCAACACTTTGGACTGTCGAGGGACCAGCGAGCAAGGCAGCAGGCAAAAGGGAGGGAGTAATGGGATGTAATACAGAGAGAGAAAAGAGCAATGAAGAGCAGGAGGAGAAGGAGGAGAACACCGACACAGAAGGAGAAACCGAGCCACCTTCACCGCTAAAAGCAAACCATTTACGAGACCCTTCAAGCCCAACAGGTTGGACACTTTTCAGCACAAACATTCAGAGGAGCTCAGAAAGAAGATCTTTGATGAAGATCCACCTCACGTATTCAGACCAGAAACACAAGTCTGACATGACGTCTGTCCACTTCTCCACCCACAGAGGAGCAAGTCAGTGTTGAATTATATTAAAGGTTAAGCTGTCATGTCCTCTGGAGGTGTCTGTGCTGAGAAGAGAGACATCCCTTCAGATGTCCACACAGCATGCAGCCATGCAGCACACGGTCTGCTTCATGCAGGAGGAGCGTAAATGATGGGCCACAGTCACAAAACGTGCAATGCATAATAACCATAATCCATGAGAAACATATAAAAACACATTTTTACTGTGGTTTATGTGTCAGAAAACAAATCTGTGAGAGGACAAGAAAGATGCTGATCTGCTGTACTGGATATCTTAAAGTCTATAAATGTAGAATCAATGCTACACTAACAATAAACATTAGTAGCTTAAATGTCTTTAATCCATCCATCTAAGACATCGTCACACCCGTCACTGTCTCTGCTGGACTGATGGTAAAGGTCAAAGGTGATGGTTGAAAAGTTCCTACCTGGATGGGGGACATCTGAGCGTAACCTCTCCAGCTGAAGTCGGGGAACTCCAGAGGGTTGTAGCCGAATCGCACCGGCCGGCCGTCCAGCGTGGTTCCCTCCTCGATCTCAAACTTCAGATGATGGAGATCTGGGAAGTAATGATCTGGGCGAGGTCTGCAGACACAGCAAGATCCGTTCAGAAGGTACAAGAGGTGTGAGGGTTTCCTGTGCCTTCTCTTTGTATTCTGACGTCTTATTAAATTGCTGCTGTTTTGTACTTTCTGCATCATTAATTATCAGGAAGTGGAAGGAGACAAAAAACATGACCATCATCTGATAAACCAGGACAGTCAAATAACAGCAAGTTCTTTGTGATATAAGACAACTGGAACGGTGAGAAAAAGCAAACATCATCACAATTCACTGATCATCACATGCTGATGCTGACGAGAAGAACAGATACTAGTTTCAGGTCTTTGCTGCAGCCGTCACACTCACAGATTACACTTCGGCCCCTCCACGTTGGGTCTGCAGCGGCAGCGTCCGTTCCTCTCGCCACACGACTGACCCGCTGAGCCTCCGACGTCACACTGGCAACCTAAAGGACAGACGGCAGCAGCTCAGTGCTCGAGCTTTGGATTGAAGGGGAAACGGACATTTAGAAAGCGTTACTGTCCGGATGAAGGCTCACCCTGGCAGCCGAAGTAGTTGTGCTCCTGCAGGTTGTAGAAGCCGTCTTTACAGGTGGAGCAGGTTCCACTGCAAGCGTTGGGCTTACAGTGACACTGACCAGTTTCCTGCCAGGAGCAAGAAAGAATTCATCATAATTATCATAACAGACCTTAAAGTACGTCACATCAACCGCAAAGTAATCCAAGATATGAATTTCTGTTTCAAGGGCAAATATTCATGAGCTAACTGCATCACAGCAGCTCTGCAGTATTAAAAGTGTCGTGTAAACAGTATAAATACAGACTCAGAGGAAGCGCTGCAGTTTCATTTGCTCACCTGTGCACACTCTGCAACACCGCTGACAGTACCTGCAATGTTACACTCGCAGTCTGCAGGAGAAAGAAAACACAGACTTCAGTTCATTTACTGCATTCACACCAGCAAAACATGCACTGTGACGTGTGCACATGTGTGTTCATCTCACTGGTGCATCCGTCAGGAGTGTCAGGGGAGAGGTTCCAGTACAGAGGTTTACACCTGTCACAGGCCGGGCCCTCCACGTGAGGACGGCACTGACACTGGCCCTGAGAGAGCGGAAATAAACCAAGAAACCTATGACAGTGCCGCCTGTGTCGCTGTGTGCACATTTTAAAAGTTAATCTTTAATATAAAAGTTGAGTCATATGAGAATTAAAGGCAGGAAAACTTACCAACGGTAGCTGCACCCCATGCTGAACGGAGCCTGCAGGGTGGCAGGTACCAGCTGAGAGGACAAAGGAAGAGCAAATATTATGTGTTGAGTCATCGGTTTTGATCAATAATACAGAGCTGCTGTTACCTGCTTCCATTTCCTTTATTATAACTGAAATAAACAGCAGCTCTTCTAGCATATTGACACCAATTCTGAGCTTCTCCTGCATGCTAACACTTTGTTTTGTCAGCTAGCAGCACTTTGTCCAGCTTTAAGTGACACTGATATCACACACAAGGTGCAGCTGGTGGTAAGAAACATGAGACTGAAGGTCAGTGGAGAGGGGAACTTGAAAGCCTGAAAGTCTGTTCGATTTAGCGATTTGGAGTTTGCCAGTTAGCCTAGCTGACATAGCAACAGAAGCACGTAGCTAGCTGATTAGCTCGGCCGCTGAGTTTAATAAAGTTCTATAAAAACAATAAGACAATGTCAATTAGACTTATACAACCAATATGCATTAATGTGCTAGAAATGTTTCTTTGAGTGTGTGTGTGTGTGTGTGTGTGTGTGTGTGTGTGTGTGTGTGAGAGAGATTAGCTGTAGGTCACATTAACTGCAGCTGTCACACCTCACTCCATTATGTTAGACAGACGAGAATTTGCCTGTGTTTACCTTGTGTGTGTGTGCTTTGTGTGTGTGTGTGCTTTGTGAGTGAGTGTGTGTGTGTGTGTGTGTGTGTGTGTGTGTGTGTTACCTTGGCAGTTGGGGAAGCCGTAGGAGCCGTGTGCACAGCTGTCACACCTGAGTCCCACCACGCTGGGCAGACACACACACTGGCCGGTCACCTGGTCACAGCTGGTGTAGCGGGAGCCTTCGGCAGAGCACTGGCAGGCTGCGACAAACACTCCAGTCACTAATCGATCATCATCAAATCATTTCAGCTTTCAACAACACAAAGTCTAGGTGTTTCTATTATTCTGTCCACATGTAGACTCATGAAACTTGTACAACACAAACCAGGCGGAGTTTCATTAAAGCTCGGTGACTTACGTGTGCAGCTTGGGTAACCGTAGTACCCAGGAGCACACTGGTCACACGCCGCTCCGCTGTAATTGGGCTGGCAGTGGCAGTGGCCCGATGCGGTGCAGCTGGTGTCCAATGAGGTGCGAGGATCACAGGTGCACACTGAGAAAACCAGACATGTGGTTAGAGGACGAATAAGAACCTGAAAAACATGAAGTCTTTTTGGGCCGCTGCATCACGTGATCCAAAACCAAATACGGACACGAGGCCTTGACGCAGTGCTTCACATTAGCGCGTTGGTTCTACTGCTAGCTGCGCAGAACCAACAAGTTCTGGTTCAGGTTGTGTATTTTCACTTATTATTATCAGGAAATGTTCAATTTCATCTAAATTGTTCCACCAAGCTGTGGGAGAAGAACGTGCTGTTAGCTGTTAGCTGTTAGCCCAGTATCGTCTCCTTATGGCTGTATCACTGTGTCACTGGCGCAGCTGGATTTATTCTACTTGACACTGAAAAGGTGAAACCTCAATAAAGCGTCGTAAAATTTAACGAGGCAGTGTAACACCTCATGAGAAGGTGTTTAAAGTCGAGTGTTTCCATCTGCGCTCAGTCCAACAGGATATCTCTCCTTTCATTAGCGTAGGAGGGGATCAGCAGAAACAGATGCATTTAATCAGGCTGTCTTTTCAGCTTTCTGTGTGTGTGTGTGTGTGTGTGTGTGTGTGTGTGTACCTTGACAGTCGGGGTAGGAGTGGAATCCAGATCTGCACTGTTCACATCGGGGACCCTGAAACTCCGGTCTGCACAGACAACGACCGGCCGCGTCGCAGCCTTCAGGCAAAGAGCCGACTGTGCTGCAGCCGCACACTGCAGACAGAGAGGCCGCTTTAAGACGCTCTAACTGACCATGTGAGGAAACACACCGTTTTACATGAACATAAAGCCCTGCTGATGGAACAGGAAGTGCCAACAATCGCTCTAAACTTAGAAACTGAAGCACTTGACAGCAGATCAATAACTGATCATCTGGACACTGAAGCCGCCACACATGACTCACGCTGGCAGAGCGGGTAGTTGAAGTAGCCCGGGGCGCACTGGTCGCACTGGAAACCCTGGAAACCACTGCGACACACGCCCTGACCGGTCACCACGTCACATGACCCGTCCAGACAGCCGCGACCTGAGCACTGACAGGCTGCAGGGACAGGGACAGGGACACACACACACACACACACACACACACACACACACACAGAAGCGAATAAACAACTTAAAGACAATAATGTAAAATATGTGTGTGATTGGCAGAAAGGTGTGAAACTATTTACAGAGATCAACACAGGAATGCTGTTTATTCAGGAGTGTGTGTGTGTGTGTGTGTGTGTGTGAGGCTGCTCCTGGGTGGTACACTAACACAGCACAAACAAACACACCGATAAACGAAGTGTCTGGACCTCCTGACTCTGTTTGTGCATTTGTATTTTCGCCTGTGAGAAAAACAAACGCTCCCCATGCGCGAAGCTCCGCTCAGTGCAGTTTGTTGTGTTTACGCAGCGAAGACGTTAAACCAAAAACAGCTGAGTGCCTTTAGAGCCTGAAGACCGTGAGGAGGTGGAACAAACTGCTGTTGTCTCCTACTGTTTTACTTCTTACTCTTTCCACCAAAATTTCCAAATTCCACCTGGTAAAATGTTCTGTAACCTTTAGATTTCAGTCACGTTTCACCACATGTCCATTCATATGTTTTAGAGCAAAATGATTGGTCCATTATTTGATTGGTTGACTGACAGAAAACGAATAATTTCAAGCATAAATGTTAAATATTTGATGGTTCTGTATTCTCAAATCTGAGAATGTGCAGTCAACTGGATTTTTGGGTTGTTTTTGTTGAACAAAAACAGACTGATGTCACCTTGCAGCCCTCATATGTTTTCCTGTCAGTCTCTCCGTGCAGCCGTGTCTCACCCTGACAGTTGAGTCCGTAGAAACCTGGCGCGCAGGTGTCGCAGTGGTCGCCGGTGAAGCCTGGTTTACAGACGCAGGTCCGGGTTCGGGGGTCCGGCCTGCAGGAGTTATCCACAGTTCCGGCTGCGCTGCACTCACAGTCTGCACAGAGGGAACGTAAACAGGTTCACTGGAGCGCAGCTTCTTGTCAATAAAGTTATTTAGTTTGTGATAAGGAGAGCAGAGATTTCTTCTCTATGATGAGAACGAATGATGTTTATCTCAGACTGAACCCGCCTCAGTGAACCAAACACAAACAGGCTGATAGGAGCCGAACCACAGCGGGTAGAGGACACTGACACGTCCTCCTGAGGTGGGACTGAACAGTGTTTGGGTCCAGGTTATCACGGCACAGAAACTTTCCCAAAACTCCCCCAAACATCTGACTGACACCAAGCACATCAACAGCTGGACAGATGAGGGGAGGACAGGAGAGGACACAAGTCCACGAGTATGAGGTTTGGATTTTTAATCAACTGGACCTCTTTGCATGTTTCTGAAATGAAAGTTTGGAAAGTTTCATCTTTTCTCTGAACTGAATTCGTTCCTTATGCTGTTTTTTACTAAACCCAGAAGTAAACAGGACAACACAGGAAAAGACAGAGCGGACGGTCTTACTGATGATCTCTCCTGCTGGTTTGGCCTCGCCGTTGTTGTTGTTGGTGGGATACGTGGGGACGGCTGATGGACACAGACACAGAGATTAGAAGCCATGTTTGATTCTGATGTTCAGTTTTTGGATTTGGAGGCTCTGTCGGGTCTCTTTGGACACCGAACCCCAAAGCTCAGACGGTGTTTCTGCTGCGGGAACTCACGATAACAGTCGGGGAAGTTGATGAAGCCGCTGGCGCACGACTCGCAGTTCTCGCCGCTGAAGTTCGGTTTGCAGAAACAGCGACCGGTCAGATCCTCGCAGGTACCGTCCGTGAACTCCGACTGACAGTCGCAGGCTGCAGAGACACGACGATACGACATAAACGACGGAGACCTCAGCGCGACCATGGTGTGATCTGACAGACTGCTGGCACTCACGTGAGCAGGCCAGCGGGGACTCGATGGGGTGGTCAGGTGACCTGTAGTAGGTGGGGCTGCAGCGCTCACAGTTGACTCCAGTGGTGTGATGCTGAAAGAGTTCCCATCAGGGTCAGCTCATTATGACTCAAACAGAAACCAAACTCGACACCCAGATGCAGACAGTTAGGCTAATTTCCCAACTTTCACTCAAAAGTCTTACCTGACAGCTGAGGCAGACTCCGCCCCCTCTGTAGTGCCCGTGGATGTCCAGACTTCCTCTCCTCTGATCAAGCTCGGGGTCGTAGTAACAGTCAAACGAGTGGCGGTGACAGTTACACGCTGAAACACGTGATGAGATGTGAAGTTAAAACAGACTCACAGCGGCAGCTTGAAACATCCAGAACATCAAACTAATGAAGTACGAATGAACCAATGACGACAAAGTAAATTAGGAGGCGTGTGCAGGTGAAAAGCTCTGGAAGAAGACAGTCAGCGCACCTTGAGAAGTTGTTTTTTGTCATTTCAAGGTGACTTTCAAAGAATTTGAGCGGTGCAGTGTTAACATAAACTCCTCTTTCCTGCACCCAAAAAATGTATTTAAGGCCAAATTTATTTACATACAAAACCTTTTTCACACAGAGCGGACTTGAATAAAATCTCTGCTGAAACACCTTTAACGTTCTGTACTTTTCTTTGCTAATAATAGTCGGTGCTATATGACATAATTAACTCAACAGGTTTCAATCTCACAGATCTTTTCACAAGCAGGTGATTCAACAAAAAACAACAGCTGCACAGATGCTCACAAACACACAGAAAGCACTCGGAAAGAAGCCCGTGAGCCTTCACCTGGAGGGTAAAAGCTGCTGCCAGCCAGGAGACAGGAAGCAGGAGAGAAGGAAGAAAGGACTTACTAATCAGCACAGGAGCACGTGTTTGATTTAGAAGACGCACAGAGAACGCTGCTATCACTTTTCAAGACATCCAGACCTGCAGCCACACAAAAGGCTGAACCTGAGACCCAGACGTTAGCCTGAGCCCGCTCTGTGAAGTCACTTCAAACGAAGGTGATGTTTTGAGGCCTGTTTCCTCTGACAGGTGTTCTGTCTGTTCTGCGCTCAGCGTCACATTCAGCATGTTTCCAAACAAACCCGAGGAGGACAGAAAGGAGAGAAGCTGTAATTAACTCGACCACACGAGCTTCACGGCTTCCTGACGGGACACCTGATGAAAGTGTGTTAGCAGAAGCAGGAAGGTGGGGGATATTTCATGGATCAAAAAAGGGTTTTTCATGTCTGATCACAGACTCTTCAGAGCTGTCGCACGTTTAATTGTTTGGGAACTGAGACCAGCTGCATACAGGCGGGGGGTGAAGCTTATCCCAGCATGCACTGGGTAATGAAGTGAGGTACATCTATCATGTTATTCCTTTACCATACACGCCAGCTTTTTACCACCGGATGTTGGGATATAATAAAGTATTGTCATATTATTACATATCGTGCTGTTTAAAACAATTCCTCAGAGATAAATGTTATGTCTGCGCTTTCATATAAACATCTGGTTTCTCTCTGGTTCAACATATAATCTACGAGTCTTTTTTACAGACACCATGTAACCCATAAAACGGCTCCGAGGGCAGATGTTCACATGCTTATTTGGCTGTATGAGCACAGGGAGGACCAGCTGAACTCGAGCCTACCGCCGCTTTGAAGAAGAAGAAGAAGAAGAAATCGACAACTGCAGGGAAATGAGTTCCTGTGTGTGTGGAGCCCAAACTTACTGCAATAGTCTGAAATACATGAGAAGATCGATACCATGACGGTTAGCTTAGCTTAGCATAAAGACTGGAAACAAGGGGAAACAGCTAGCCTGACAAAAGCAAAACAAAATCTGCAAACAAGCTCCTCTAAAGCTCAACGTTTAATATATCTTTTTGATGAATCCATGGTGTCCTGGGTTTGGTTTTCCGGGGGCGACGTGCTGGACTTGGACCTGGAGTCCTCGTCATCATCAGGACGCAATGAACCAGTGAAGACAACAAGATAAAGAGTCGTGTTCGTGCTTGTGTCACTGATTCCTTTGGCTTTGATTATACGACTGAAGAGGAAGAAGGTCTGACGGCCCGAACTCGAGCCCCTCGGTGTCCACGTCCACACACAGTGAAGAGATTACACACACGTCCAACCTTAATCTGAGACAAAGAGAGACCTGCAGGCTTCATATGCACACGGCCGTAAAACCCAGAGCAACCTCTCCTCCTCATACAGAGCGAGTGAAACCCTGATAGAGCTTTCTGTTCTTATCTGCCCCTCAGCGCCTGAGAGGTGCCGGCTGAATAAACCAGCGCTCCTTTATCCTCCAGCTCCTGATAGCAGGAGTGTTTTTCTCTGACCTGACGCTCATTTCAGGCTTTTTCCCTTCTTGAATCCAAGTAAAACGAAATCTAAAAAAGGACTATCCAGCGCAGGGAGTCAGGCAAGTGATAAACCAGTGAGCAGAGTCCTCCTGCAGAGAGGAGCAGAGAGGAGCTCTGCAGGAGCAGCTGGATTACACGCTCCTTCATAACTGCTGCCTCTCATCGGTCTTATGAAGGCTGAAACACGACGCTGCGGTGGTCTAACTTCTGTAATGACTGATGAAATGCTCCACATATTATCAGCAATAAAAGCACTCAACAACTACAGCTCCCATGAGGCTTTGCTGCATCTCTCTCTCTCTGCAGTTTTCTTCATATCAAGTTGCCCTTTGGTGACCTTTCTGCCGCCGTGATACTCACGCTGTTCCTGTTAAATATAACTGCAGCTTCGATAACGGACGGCTGTCACGTGAACACAGAAGCAGAGTTTGGATAACAGAGAGACGGCCGGCGGTCAGGAGACGATGTGACGTGCAGATCATCTGTTTTCATGGCTTTAAATGAGCTGAGGTGTTCATCCAGCTCGTCATTAGAACAACAAAATAATGTCTCTAAAAAGGACAACGCAAAAAAGATTAAGGACAGAAAACACAAGTTTCAAGTGACGCAGCTCAGACGTGCACGTGTGAAAGGAGTGTGTGTGTGTGTGTGAGTGTGTGCGTGCGTGCGTGCGTGTGTGCTCAGCCTCATTAAATTAAAGCCAACTAAGAGAAAACACATTCCTCTGCAGGGGTCACTGATCACACTGTGTGTGTGTGTGTGTGAGCACGAGTTCCTCCACATGTGTGTCAGTGCACGGTGTCAGGCCGTACTCACGTTCGCACTCGTTGGCGCTGTAGGTCGTGGCCGGTTTCCATGGCAACTGGTGGAATCCAGGGCAACACTGGTCACAGGACACGCCGCAGGTGTTGTGCTGACAGTCGCACTGTAACCTGTAAACAACAACAACAACAACAGTGAAGACAACAGAGCTTAAAAAGTTTCTTTATGACTTCGGCTCTCAATGTTGCTCTAACACTCTGACACACACACACACACACGCACGCACGCACGCACGCACACACGCACACACTGTTGTGGGATGTGTGTGTCTCAGCTCTTTGTGTTTTGGGTAAAACATTGTCTGAACTTCCCTCCAAAGTTCACATTCCTCCTCCTCTTCCTCACTTCAACCAGACAGAGAAACAGAGAAAAAGAGAGAAAGAAGGAGAGTCAAAAGGGAAGAAATAGACCCCCCCACCCACCCACACACACACACACACACACACACACACACACACACACACACAATGAAAGAGTTAATCTTTCTCCTTCATCGACGGCGGCTGACTGCTTCACCCCGGCCTTTAATCGGATTAAAGGCCTGCAGAGTGTGGCCAAAACACAGAGAGAGAAACGCCTCCACCACTGTGCATGTAGGAAGAAGAGGCTGTGGTCTGAACCCCCCCTCATTTCGTATGACTGAGGAAAACGAATGAAATATGGAACTCAAAGAGAGAAAAAAAAAATGTAATAATTGGACTCTTTGTGCTGCTGCTGTTTTCAGGACATTCGTTTCATGTGTTCGTTCAGGAAGCGTCACTCTGGCCTTGAATCCCTGCCTGTACCTGAGTGGGTGGATGCTCCGGCCGCTGGTCCGACCTTCGGTTTTACTTCATGTTTTCAAATGATAAAAACGCAGCAGCTGTTTTGGGAAGCGGCGTCTGAATAACCGAGGCGAGAGATAAGACACACAGCTGCACGTCCCGCTTGATGTGTCTACTTCAGGAGCTGCTCTGGTGTTTTTGGAGCCGTGAGCTGGTCGAGTTTTGGCTGATATCAGTGTGTGTTTACGGGCTGAGAGGAGCAGAACGTGTTATACCACAGTAAGTCTGTGTTTGAGAAGGTCTCTGGAGGCTGTTCTGCTGTGGGAGGTGTGCGTCTGCGCTCTGCTCGGGGCTGATAACACGCCTGTGCATTGTGTTTCAAGAGGCTGATTGTGTTTCCAGCTTTCACCTTCACTATCAGATCCCTCGTCCAGCCTTTAATTCACACGCTCGCTCATGCATCCCTCAGCTCTCTCGCCCTCCCTCCCTCTCTCTCTCTCTCTCCATCCCTCTTTCCTTTCCTCCCTGGTGAGCAGCTCCGTTGGAGCGTTTTAGGAAATGACTTTCAATGGAGGGTTTCCACCCAAATTCATTACTTCCTGGTTTGGGCCATTAGCTGTGCACCAGCAGCTTCCTGAGCGGGCACAGAAACTGAAGCTGAGTGTGTTTGACTTCCAGATCTCGACAGTTTACAGGCACCAATTTCTCATGAATTATTCCCAGAATATTTGTGCTTTAAAAGTTAGAGCTTCTAATTGCTGCAGTTCAGAGTCTTTCTTCTCTTTCTGCACGACCAAAGTGGACGAGTTCCCTGCTCACGTGCAGCTCGATGGAGCGGGATCGACGGAGGCGCTCTCAGAGAACGTGAACAACGCACTGGTTCTGTTCACTGACAGTTCCAATAAAGTTTTATTCCAACAAGGCGGCTGCGACCTCAAAAACATGCTGACAAAAGAGAAAGGTCAAGTTCTTTCGGGCTGGAAGCGTCAGTTCAGGATGGATCTTCTGATGTCAGTTAGGCAGGAAATCAAACAACAGATGGACTCAAAATGCAAACAGTCAGAGACATTTTCCAACAATCCTTCCAGCTGTTGTCCAACAGCCAGACTGTTGATTGATGGACAAATAATTAGGTGTCCTCCTCAAACCAAACACCAAATGAGGGCAGATTTGGAGGAAATTCGTGCTGATTAGCTGCAATTTGGTGAAGAAACCAGCGTCAGAGCTGCTGAGGGTGACGCCACTCTGGGCTTCCTAAAATAAAACGCTCAAGTTTTTGTTTATTTCTGAGGCGTCCTCTCACCCCGTCAGTGTCGTTCAGGAACAGGCCACAGCACACAGCAGGGCTTCACTGAGGAGGACGCTCTTCATTATAACGCAGCCTCTGTTCTGCGGCCGTTAAACACAGACCTGCAGTCAGCCGACCTGCCGCCGTCCATCACACACCTGCTGGATATAAAGACGTTAAACAAAGTCCAGCATTGATGTCGGGTCTCGGAGCTGCATTCCTTCGCTCTGACGCAGAGAGGATTCATTTCGGCTCCTCGTGCCACGTTCCCATCAAACACCTGCCTGCACCAAACAAGTGCGCACACGGCGAAGGCATGACTCAAGAAGCTTTTCCTTAAAACACAAACCACACAGGACACCGATCCACGTCCCTGCGTCTGCGTCTGCTAGTCCACTGTTTAAAATACCACAATCACATATTTATACCCACCGCAGTATCACAGCTCTAATGTTTAAATGCCAGTTTCTAACTTTAAACAGTTTAAAGAAGGATTTGAGTCTTTTCCATTGAGGTCAATCATTCTTTGACGTGTGAAATATCCTGGAGCTCAGTCTATTTTCTATTCAGCTGCAGCTGAAGGTGAAATCCATCCAAGTCTTTACTCTGTCTGCCTTTTTCTCCCTGATGAAGCTGTTCACTCTGCGGCTGACTGATCAGCTCTCAGGACGGGAAACAGCTTGAAATGTCAAACAAGCTGCTTTCCTCATTTTTTACTGTGTATTTCTCTCAATGCTTTCTTTTCCTTCTCGGCATTTGGAGGAATTTGCGAAGTGTTGCTTTGCCAGAACTGGACCTCCATCGTGTCAAAAACCCCAGAAGGACCTGCCTCAGCGGGCGGCTCTTCATCAGATTAGTCTGATCCGAGAGGTTTGTTTCACTGTGACGTTACTGTGTCAGAAAAATCATCTCAGCCAACCTGTTAGTGAAATAACCAGCAGCTTAATTTAGCAAAGACGCTGATGCTAACATGCTAGCCTTAGCTTAATCAAGCTGTGTCGCCACAAATGCTGGCGTATGCTCTGCGTCCAGGAGTGAAAACAGGGAATCTGAGCAGGCCTTGCAGACCTGCTGAGTCGTATATTAATTAGTGCTGGACTTCAGAAATGTGCGCCACAAATCTCTGAGACTCTTCTTCAGTTTCCATCTCTCAACACGCAAACACAGTTATGTTCTACACTCACTGAGGAGTCACATGTGCAGCAGCTCCCTTCATGCTTTACTGTCTCGACACTTTGCTAAAACCCAAAGGAAAAGTTTGTTTTCTTTACACACACACACACACACACACACACACACACACACACACACACACACACACACACACACACAGAGCGGCGGTGCTGATGATGAATCCAGATGTTGGCTCACCTCTGGGCCTGAACTGGACGTAATGATGCTGAACAGAATAAACTCTGACAAGCAGCCAGCTGGCAGCGGAACGAGCCCACATGGAGGCTAAACGAGGCTCAACAAACAAACTAATTAAAAGAAAACAGTTACTCTCCTCCGCATTGTTAAGAGGGAAATTTCTGACATGGCCTGCAGTTAAACTTATTCTAACTTTATTAGAATCACTGAGGGTACGACGAGCACTCGTCCTGAGCTCATGTTATTATTACACGCTTCATTCTTGTTGTTCATCCACTGGTATCGGCCTGTTTGGGTCCAAATAGGTAAAATTATCCTGTACTTCATAATCATGCTGCACAGTAAACACCTTTTTCACTCATGTTTTCATTCCAGGCTGCAACTGCTGAAGGAAAATCTTTGCATAGTTTCCTCCGAGGTTACAAAATAAATCAAATGCCACCCAACAGCTGAAGGTCTGACACTTGAGCGTTCGCAGTAAATTCAGGCTCCCTGCTCCGGTTACGTTTTCGGTTAAAGCTACACATCATTAACACGACATCTCCGATATAAACTCATCTCTGCTGTCAGGAGAGCGCAGTGCACGCACCCTCACAAGCATCCACAGTAAATACAGCTTCAGAGGATTAGAGCGGGGCCCAGTTTACCTCAAGAGATGAGAATCAATGTGCTTTATCACCATAATCTCCTGAAATCCCTCTAATCAGAAATAAAGGGAGGGAAGCCAGGACTCGTCCTGTATATTTAGGTCGACTGCGCTGCGGGTGACTCATCGTCAGCCTGCAGACGCTCTCTGTTAAACTGCCATACATTCTCATGGCAGTCTAAACACTCTCTGTGGTGTAAATACACGCCGCGGCTCAGGCTGAGGGCGTCTGACAGAGATTACAGAACACGTGCTGGATGAGATCTGAACGATAGACACGCTCAAACTGCTCTGTGTACTCTGCACTCGGCTGAATTACACATAATTGTGTCGCGGAAGAATTTTAGGTGTCGGTCTGACGAGTTTGTTTCAACCTGTTCGGTGCACTGACGTTAGATTAGACGCATGAGGAAGATGCAGAGAAAGGAGAGCAAACACATCTGCACGTAAAAGACATCCTGCAGCGTGCACGGATGCAGACTTATGAAAGCACGCACACGTCTTACAGTCGCTGCTGGGCCCCCCGAGATATTACAAACACCCATCAAACACTCGGCCCTCCACATCTGTCTGCGGCGAAGCCACAGCCACGAATACAGACACACGGCGGCCGTGAGGCCACGCTGAGGCGTCCGAGGCTCTGCTCAGTGTCCACAGACGTCTGGACGATCACTGACCAGCAGCACGTCTCTGCTGACTTTAGCTCGTGTGGCTTCAGCTTGTCACACTAACAGCAGATGAGCTGAAAGTCTCTGAATAACTGCCAGTGAGGATGTCAAAGTGTCTTCAACACTGCGACCCAGAGACAAGAGGGGACA
Source organism: Chaetodon auriga (assembly GCF_051107435.1). Lineage (NCBI taxonomy): Eukaryota > Metazoa > Chordata > Actinopteri > Chaetodontiformes > Chaetodontidae > Chaetodon > Chaetodon auriga. The sequence goes on from NC_135083.1 coordinate 2,160,922, forward strand.
CGAGGACACACTCATCACATCCAGGTCTCTTAAAGTTCGTCCTCTTCAGGTCTCAGCCGCTCGCTTCCTCCTCGTCTCAACATCGGCTCATCTTTACGATGTTGATGGGTTTAGTTTTGCTTTGTATTAACACGAAATGATTTTGAGAGTTTTTAAGACGTTTTAAATGAAGAGCAGCTAAAAATCGGAGACAAAGAGGAAGAAGACTTCATAATAATAAAAGCTGTTTCATCTTTTCTGCTGTCTCACATCATAAAGCTCAGCAGAGCCACCTGCCTCCCACCTGCTGCCAGTCAAATCACAGCTGAAACATCCTCTGCAGAGCGTCTGGGTCACGGTGTGAGACGCCTCCCGGCAGCTTCATATCGGCCTCCGCTGCATCAAAGCGTCTGACAGTCCCACCGCAGCTCCACCCGTCTTCCTCTCCTCCCTCTAAATCCCTCCTTTCTCCCAAAATTCCCAAATCTTTCATGTGCAACAACATGGAAAGAGCTACAACACCAGAGACTGTCTCCAGAAACCTTCAACGAGTCGGTGCAAGTGTGTGTGTGTGTGTGTGTGTGTGTGTGTGTGTGTGTGTGTGTACACGCAGAACAAGACAGACAGACAACAAATATGTATTGGCGGATATGTGATCGTGTGTGTGACTCACGGTGGATTTGACAGTAATGATGGCTTACAGTAAAGTCCTCCACAGCCTGCAGGCACTGGCACACACACACACACACACACACACACACACACACACACACACACACACACACACACACACACAAATAAACAGCACACACACCTACTTATGCTCTCACATATACATTACAAAGTTACACACACATTCACATGATTATTAAATTAATCACACACTGTCCACTTCTCCTTCAGAGGCCTTCACTTATCTCTAACACACACACACACACACACACACACACACACACACACACACACACACACACACTAAAACAAGCTCCATCTCGTTCTTGGTCTGCTTCAGCACTGTGACACAGGAGGTTGACTGTATGGAGGCTGTAATCAGACAACACATCTTCCTCTTCATCGTCTTCCTCTCTTATCATTCCCATAAAACTGCATGAACACACGAAGAGCAACAACTTTTCTACCACCTCCATCTTCTTTCTGTCACTGACTGGCTCACACTTTTTCTCTACACAGTGCTGTAAAAACCAGCCAATCAGCTGATCATTTTTCATCAATCATCAGCTGTTTTGATAATAATCCATTAATCGACAATCAAAAATGCCAGAACCTCCTTGTTTCCAGGGTCTGAACTGTGAGCTTTGGCTGCATTTCCTTATCCTTTGTGATCACACACAGAATATTTTGGACTTGTTTACTGGATCTGTTCTTAAAAATACGTTTACTTTTCATAACTTTCTACTTTATTTATACATCGTTGTTGCTTAAAAACATCCGTGTCATCCTGCCTTCTAATAAACCTGAAAATTGTAGACGTGCTGTATTTGTCATATCTTAATGACGCAGCAGTCTCGATCACTAACAGCATGAATTTGACTCTTGGTATAATTTCGGGCTGCACAGACATGAGTCTCATTAGAAGCTGCTGCAGATCTCTGCTTCTTCACCTCCAGCAGTCTCATGTTTCCCCTAATTGACGGGTCAGGTTCTACCCTCTCCTCTGCTCGTCTGCCTTCTCAGCAGGATATCTCGTACCTCATTTGCATTGCAGGTATGCAGGTATGCAGTCCTGATGGAGGCGGAGGGCGCTGGCACACAATGAAACCACAGCACACAATGATTGAAACCTGCGCCTCAGATCAGAGCCATCGCTCCGGGGTGAATTCGGTAATGTGCTTTAGCAGTGCTGAGTGTGTGTGTGTGGAGTGTTAGACACATCTGAGTCACTGTAATGACATAAATCATTTTTACACACACACACACACACACACACACACACACACACACACACACACCCCAGTCAAAACAGAGCTGGTTAGCCACATGTCTGTGAGTCATGACGCTGCAGTCTGCCTCTGTTCATTGATCTCTGAAGAACAAATGAATCGTACTTGTAGGGGTCTGTGGGGTCCTCGGCGTTGCAGGCCTCAGCGTGTCCGTTACACACACAGCGTCCTCCGATGCTGATGTCTTTGATACTGTAGTAATACTGTAACAGAAAAACAACATGAGGCATGAGGCGTCACCATCGACGTGTTTTGGTTACAGGAACAGTTTGATCAGCATACAGAGGGACTGACGTGGTGGAACGTTTCCTTCAAGTCTTTATGCTAAGCTAACCGAAGCTAACCCAGCTCCTCACTGTCAGTCTTAATACAAACTCGGCATGACGGCAAATAAACACCCAAAACGTCTTTAAATTCTTCTGTCCTCATGTTTCACAAAACACCAAACATGTCACTTTTTTGGGAAATGTGTGTCAAAGACATGACAGTATGTTTTTTTTTAATTCTGCAGCTGTAAAACTATTTGACTGATTAAAGCATCAAACATCTTCAGTGAAGATAAACTGAAGGAGACACTCAACAAGCTGGATTTATGGACGTGTGACTGTGTCCTGAGGTGTGAATGAAACGGCTGTTTGTCATCTGACTTAAAAGCTATTTAAAAGGAAATTTAAGGGGCATTCAAGAACGCAAAACTTATTAAGAAAGAGGTGTTTTGCTCGAGCTGGCATCAACAAATCAGGGCTGTGTTTCGCCTCATGGCCGTGAGGTGCAGTCTCACCCTGCGGGTGACGGTGGGGTCACGCAGCGCTTTGCCCATCAGGTGTCCCAGCAGCGTGTTGGTTCTCAGGAAGCGAAGCCGGATGTTGGTGGCCTTGGTGAACTCCCTCAGCACCGGCGAGTAGGAGAAGTTCATGGCCCCCGGTCGACCGTTCACCAGCGACACCACGATCTGAGAGGAGGACAAAGGAGGTACGAACGTTACAAGCTGGGAAGATCCTGCAAGCATCAACCGAATCTACCATCACATGCTCCTCGCATGACATCCTACGACTGCATGTGCGGTACGCTTCTTCCCTCTATGATGTAATCAGCACACGTCAAACACACGGTTCTTCCCTCTATGATGTAATCAGCACACGTGACAAACACACACTCACCTCTCCATTTTCCAGCGGGACGATACGCGAGTATTCAGTCGTGCAGATGACGTCGTCGTCATCGTTGATCCTCTCGATGGTTCTCTGTCCGAAGCGCTCGATGCAGTCTCTCTTGGAGGCTACGCACACACACACACACACACACACACACACACACGCAGAGAAAAGAAAAGCTATAATCAGGTTTTGCAAACATGTGAACGTCCCCTCATGTTAAACCATCTTGTGGCATTTTAATGATGCGTCTCAGCCTGATAATTAGAGGAGTTTGGTGGAGGTCTGTCTTTTACCCACAGTCCTCCTTAAATACACCTCACAGCAGCTGGAACCATCAGCCTCCACTGACTTCACTAACTCTGTATAAACCTCAGACCACTGCTTCAATTATACATTTAGGTTTCCATCAGTGAGTCATTTAGACTGATCGACTGCTAATCACAGATTACCAACACTTCAGATTCACAGGGTTATAAAAAGGGTTATCAGCATAGATAAATTAAGTTCAGCTGATTGTGTGTCATCAGGCACACTGAGAAAGATCCTCCAGCTGTGGGGCAGCTCTGAGGTCAGTCATCGATTCACTTGTTTCATCTCGTCGTGTGAACGCTGCAAAGTGTATTCAAACTGCCCAAATGTTGAGTATCATTGAGATATTCAGAGTATTTTCACTCATTGTTTAGCTGAAGTTCTTTTTCTTACTGGGCTGAATTTCAGGCTAAAGAGGCAGAAGAACATTTCCTCAGAGGACCTCATGTAAACTGGCTCATATGTTGGTGCAGACTTCAGGTCAGCGATCACTAGACGCGATGGACTGAACATCTTCATGGTCATTTACTGCACAATTTTCATTTTCCTCGCAGCATCATCCACCATAGACACCGTCACCTGGAGCTGGTCTGTGTCGGGACTGTTTCAGGCTGCAGAGCTTTGCTTTACTTTGCCTCACTGTTTACTTTGGAGTGGAGGGAATTTAAAGATC
>NC_135083.1:2170000-2180000 GCF_051107435.1 Chaetodon auriga
CATCTGTCAGTGTGTCGCAGAGACTTAAAGGATCACTCCGTGGTTAAAAGACACACCGTGTGTATCCCACACCTCGTGTGTTCACGCGTACATGTTCATGATGATTCCTGCGTGTGAAGAGCGTGAAACACGAAGAGGACGTGAAAACTCAACGACACTGTTCCTGTGAAACATTCAGTCTGTTTCCACTGACTCTGACTATCTGTCCGTCGAGTGTAATCTGTCTCACTGCAGACAGATCCAGTGGTGCCAGGCTGAGGAGCAGCTGCTGCAAGCACACACACACACACGCACACACACACACACACACACACACACACACACACACACACACACACTCCCAGTAGAAAAAGAGAAAATGATTGACTTCTTGTACAGTCTGTCAGTGTGTCTCTCTAGAGAGTGCAACGGGTGTGTGTGTGTGTGTGTGTGTGTGTGTGTGTGTGTGTGTGTGTGTTGCACAGCGCCCAGAGAACGAGGGTCATTCCTCACATTCCAAGTCAATCTCAGAGTCGCTCTCGTACCGCTCTTTCCTCTCCTGATCCTCCCTGAACATGTATTCACCCACTCCTCCTCCCCCTCCTCTTCATCACTATAAAACGTTGTTTCAAGGCCTCGACGACTGAAGAAGAATCTGTATGTGCTTTTGCAATGTGCCCATAAAAATTGGAGAAACTCTAAATATGCTGAAAATGACAGATGAAACGATCAATTGGGAATAAAACGAGTGTTAGTTGCAGCCTTAAATCTTGTCAGAGAGCCACACCTGCAGCTCGTTTTAGGCCTTTAAAGACTGACGCAGTCATCTTCCTCCTGGGGACACCGTCCAGGCCGTCCCTTGATCCCCCTCCAGGGGTTTGGGAATGTCTGCCTGCTCTTCCTTCAGGATTCACACAGGGAAGACTCTCGCAGCTCCTCTTGGATTTCAGTGGGAGCAGTTTCAGGTTTCACCGTCTAAAACGAGACTTTAACGTGTCTTGTTGAATTATAACGGCTGAAAACGATACCGTGTCTATCAAAGCAGAGTCTGACTGATCCACAGACGGCTGATTTTTACACAACTCAGGCGCTCGTGGGGGCCACAGAGGGGGCTGAAGGTGGAGTACGCTTCAAACAGTTTGTATTGTGATGCACATTATTGCACAACAACACTTAGCAGGTTTAAGCCTCGTCAGTCGTTGTTTGCTGCAATACTCGTCTTCTTAAATCACTAATTTGATTTGAGCCTCTGGTTTTGACAATCGTAGGCGCCTTAAGCACATAATCCATCAGTGATGTAAGACGAGGATCAAAAAATCCAACTTTCTTCATGGTGGGTTGATGCAAATGGACTGACAACGGTCCACTTTCCTGCTTCGACGCTGCAGAAAAGCAGAACTAAACTGAACGTAAACTCCAGATCTTAACAGCTTGTCAGCAGTCGTTTCTCCCAGACAGGAAAAGATGTCACCTGGAACTACTCATTATCAACAGGTTTGTAAATGAAAGGAAGAGAAAACCCAACCAACACTTTGAGGGAATAACAGCCTGCATGCTCACAATAAGCACCTCCATGTTCCCACAGTCCTCCAGGTGGCATTTTACTGGCCGGAGGCCAAAGATGCACAGAGACGACCTGCACCTTCACACCGTGAACACCGACATCCACGCAGCCGGCCCGTACACGCTCAGCCGGTGAGCTCAGAGTTTCTAAACGCTTCAGAAATGTAAAGAGTACAGACTCTGTCTTTATCTTTCCATCTTCACGCTGGTTTGCACGGCGTTAAAAGCTCCTGCACATGGCCCATATACCACCACCCTGACATGTCAGGGCAGGAAAGGAAAAGCCGGGTTAAGACTCGGTGATGCGCTGAGTTCCAGGGATGTCACAAAGTCGGAAATACCGACTTCCTGATGGAAAATACGGAATGATGTGACCCCTCAAGGAGGAATTTAGAGCTGGAAAGCTGAGCGAGCTTTATATTTAATTTGAGGATTGAAGGATGTTAGATAATACAGAAGTGCGTTCCTCATCAAAGAAAGACAACCTTCTTTGACTTCCATGTCTCATAATTACACCTTTTGAGATAGTTTGTCTTGTTATTATTAGAAAACAGATTTACTCAATGCTAGGTCATAATTACAGCGTGTAAAAATTGTAATTACCTGAGAAAACATGTGCAAAAAAAGGCTGAATATTAGCTTGTGGAAGAAGTCACTCTTACAGCTGCTAACGCTCTATGCTAACCAGCCCATTATGATGCACTAACATAACATTAGCTGTAGCACAGAGGACATTGAGCAACACTAACTCATGATCATCACTGGACAACTAGAATAAATTTCAGACTTTATATGGAAGACAGCACCAGAGAGGAGGAAGAAGAGGGTGAGAGCTGAGAGGGGAGGACAAAGAGAAGAGTGGTCGAGATAGTGAGGGGGAAAAAAGCAGACGTGAAGAAGATAGAAAGAGAAGGACGAGAGGACAGATAAGAGAGACGACTCCTGTCATGGAGAGACTGATAGAGGCCTCTTCTCACACAACACTTATCAGACAGGACGAGGAAGAAGGGAGGAAGGGAAGGAGAGAAGGATGAGAGAAAAGACCTTCTCTGTCCATGAATTCATTTCCACACACGTGTCCTCATACAAGCTTATATAAAATAACCTAAGAGCCCCTTCACGATGACTCAACTGAAGCACGCCGGCTTCACCTGAGAGCATGTTCGGTCCTCTGTGATCACTGGACAGAGCAAAGATGCTTAAATGAACAAACTGCTTCAAGCCTTCGCAAACAGAGAGAGAGAAGAGAGAGAGAGCCGAGGGAATAGCAGTGAAGGAGGCAGAGTGAAAGCGGGGGGGTGGGAGGTGAAACAGATCGAGGAGGCCTGGAGGGACAGTTTATCCTCCGGCTCCTCCGACAGATTGATGCCTTGTTCCACAACTGCATGTGACAGGTTAACGTTCCCCCAGGAAGTGGAAACTCCTGCACTGTGTGTGTGTGTGTGTGTGTGTGTGTGTGTGTGTGTGTGTGTTCTATCTTTGCGTGTTTTAGACCTTGAGAGTGAGGACATTCTTGAAAAGTGAGGACATCTTGTCTGGTCTTTGCCTCTGAGTCAAATTCCTTGTATGCCTGAACATAAGAGCTGATTCTGAGCGTTCACACGTCTGTTTGAGGCCTAAAAGAACGAGTTCATACGACGTGTTGTCCGACCACATCAGAGTCGCTCCAAACAGCCAAACATGAACCAGACGCCGTCTGTCCTGATCCGACATCAGATGAAGCACACTGGCATCTTTAGGTTGAGGTAAGAGTTCAGCACGAGTCCATTACGTCCACAAGGATTCTCAGAAGTACTTCAAAATACAAACATGTGAGTGTCTTTGAGTACTCGTACTTTGCTGGCAGATTGCTGGCTGAGGACTAAAAGACTGTGGGTCTAAAGGAGGTGAGACACAGGATTTAGACATTCCAGACGAATTAAACTCATCATGTCCTCGACGATCAGCGTCACCTTCAACAGTGTTCACACTGAGAGCTCACCTCCCTCACTGCAAAGTCTGTCTCCAACATCTGCAGACTACGAGATACAAGAAGGAAAAAAACTGGACAGAAAGGGAGGACAGGAGGAGAAGGAAGGGAGGCTTCCTCTCCCGTGACCTTGACTTTCTCCACGGTCCTCGTCCACTCCTCCTTTCATGTGCTCCCTCCAGCCCTTATTATGACAGACAGCTGGGGCAAATCCCATAATTAGTGAAGAATGGAAGGAGCAGGAGGAGGAGGAGGAGGAAGAGTGATAAGGAAGGGGGGGTGCAGGTTATCCTAATGTAGAGAGAGATGGAGGAGGAGAGAGGGGGAGTTCACAGGAAGTCTTCAAGGTGACACACTCAACACAACCTGAACCACGTGCTGCCGGTGCCTAAACGGAACCGTAAATATGACGTCAGCTGAGGGAACGTCGAGAGGAAACTGTTCCGCTTCCTTCACAACACACTCACTGTCGCATGACGTCTAATTTCCAGGAGACGAGGTTGCACTTAATTAGTTTAGGACTCAAGCCCCCCCCCCCACCTGCAGAGAGGTCAAAGGTCAGAGTGTGGAGCTGGCGGGGAGTCAGAGTCTTGTTCAAGGTCAACACTGAGGCTGGAGGGCCGGGACAGCGTACAGCCGGAGACATACGGCCAGACCAGTTCCAGACTCGGTGGACGGATTACTCGGCCGACCGTTTCCACTGGTGGAACTGGTTCCATTAGAGAAGGCTCTGTTCCATCTGAAGGCTCCAGCTCCACCGCCAAACAGAAACATTCTGCACGTTCCCACCGAACATTAAAGCTGATTATTGCACCATGTTCTAAGAAAACACAACTTCAGGACTTTCTAATTGGCCACGTAGCGTCTTAGCTGCATGCTGCAGATGTCAGCGAGGCGTCTTCTTCGGTGCATACGGTGTCCATCATCAGACAGGCTGCCAGACAGAAATGTCCTCGACCATGTCAAACATCCCCAGCATGTGTTACAGAGTACGGCTGAATGTTAACGATTACTGGGAGTGCTGAGGCTCCCCAGCTGTTGGCTCTACTGGAACCAGTCACAGTTGCCGCAGCTCTCAGCTTGTTTCCCTCAGTCTCGAACAAACACGTCCTCTCTGTCTGTCGGCTTTGACGGCGGGGTGACCGCGGGCGTTCACGGGGTCACGCTGCCGACAGCTGATGGCGACTCATTAATGTGTCCGAACCGCAGGTCGGAGAGCTGTGTGACAGGGAGCAAGTGTAGAGCTCAGAAAAGACTAGAAACACACACACATGCACGCACACGCACGCACACACAGGCACACACACTCCACCGGGTCATCTCCATAGTTTCTCAGTGTGATGAGGTTGTAAATGTGCACTTTGCCCGGTGGGGCGCGTCATGGTCAGTCACAGCCTCTGAACTCTGACTAAGCTTCATTAAAACACTGTTAACTGCTGGGTGAGCAACACACACACACACACACACACATACACAGACACACACACACACACACAGGAACAACAACACGCACACACCCAAAATTAGCCAATTATAGCCGATCAGTCAGTCTGAAGCCTCCACTGTGAGCTTCTGTTCAGACATCTGAAGAGTATTTTCAAGCAGTTCAGACTTGAGGGACTTTGCTCAAAGCTCTGGATTCTCCAGAGGATCAACAGGAGATTTAGAGCGATGCTCCTGAACCGAGCTCGTCAGCAGGACTGTGGAGTGATGCAACAAATATTCTGAAATATTCCGTCACAAAAGAAATTGAATTAAAGTGATTCATGAAAGGCCGAATGCAGGATTGAACTGAAGGCTGGACCGGATAGTTTTAAAGTTTCAAAGATGAACAAAAGGTGGCAGTTAGGACGAATCTGACCGATCGCCTCGTCTCGTTTCATCGAATGAACAAATAAATGGCCGAATGAGGGAAATTTCACCACAACTTTTGCACATTTATCTCACTGATTTGATCCTGAAGCCTTCATCTTATTGCTCAGGGCTTTAAAATCAACACATTTCATTCACGATCCCTGTAAACTGTTGGAAAGCTGCCAGTCCACACACACCCTGCCTTACCCTCCACTGACTGTGTGTCAACCAGTTCAACCCCCACAGGACACACACACACACACACACACACACACACACACACACACACACACACACACACACACACACACACACACACACACCTCCTTTGCACTCCCATTCACTGTTTTATGACTTAACTATGGGAAAACACTCCCTTCTGTTTGCTGTCCTCCCCCCTGCTCTCCCCCTCCACCCCCTCTCCACTCCTCTGTTTGGACGTGGGGGATGACATTCCTGCAGCTACACCACTCTGAGGTCGGATTCAGAGGGACGGCAGCTCGAAAAAACAGGTTCCTCCTTCATTTCAGGGAGGTGGCACGGCGGCGGCGGCGACGCTGCCACACAACGACACTGTCGAGTAATCAAAGACAGAGATCATAGCTCAACTCTCGTCCTGCGACGCACCTGAATGAACAATCAGCTACGCTGAAGATGGCCCACCACGGACATCTGATGAGCCTTCTAGCATTGTGCTAACAAGCTGTTCACAAATTAAGCATCAAAATAAAGCAGAACGATTTGTCGATGTGTTAAACGACTAATAAAGAGGAACTAATTTGAACTGAAATTGTGTTTTAGGATTGATTTTAAGAAGATTTTTAAAGCTCTTCGTGGCCTGGTCCCAGGATGTGGACCGCGGTCCCCTTCCCAGCTCAGCTTAAAGACTAAAGAGCTCTCTCTAAAGCTCTTCGGTTGTTGGCTTCCTCATAATGTTTGCTTTTAATCTGTAGGTTGGTTCTTATTCTTAACCTCTGAGTTTATTCCTGACGTTGCACTGAAGTCTTAGTTCACCCGTTGTTTTTAGAGTTCATTCTTGTTTTAATCACGCATTCATTTTCAGATTTATTCCTTTGTCATCCCCTGTGCCGTCCCGTTAATCCAAACATCACTGTGAATTTTACTGCTGTGTTTGTTGTAAAGCACTTTGTGAAGCCGGTTTGGTCAGCGCTACACAAATAAACTTATTATTAATCATCACGGGGCTCGTTGGCTCTAAACAAGAAGATGACAGACACAATGTGTTGTCTATTATCAAGGAGAGCGCATACTAATATCATTAAAGTGAATTAAATAAGTTTGAAAGGACACATTTTTAACACTACTAGCTATTTCAAACTGGATGTTTCTAACAAAACGCCAGGAAAAATAAAGGATTAAGTGGTTTATATTTGGGTATTTGAGCTGATCTTTCACTTTTTCAGTTTAATTAAGTCCTCCAGTTTTCAGGTGATATCAGCAGGTATGTTGGTATTCGTCACTTTGTCATCATGCCAAACTACAGACACTCATGTGCTTCTCAAAATGCATCTGTTCCCCATGAACCTGGCATGTAGCTCAAAAGAAGTCACAGGTTTGATCCCTGAGACAACATGCCTGAGCTGGTGAGCTGACACTGAAACTTGTGGCTCTGGATTAGATGAAATCCCTGAAATATGTGACGTAGGTATGAACACCTGTACGTGCTGCTCGTGGTTCCCATCAGGACTGAGACCGATGGATTCGTGTTCTTCCTCTGTCTCCTTCACTGTTTTCACCATGTTTTGCAGGAACACTTGTAAACTTCCACTTGTGTTAATCATTAAAAATGTCATGTGAGATGAACTTTGGCTTAGTGACCTTTACTTCCTCTGCGTGCCCTTTCTTTCCTCCCCTGCTCCTTCGCTTCGGTCAGCAGCAAAGAAAAGCAGAGAAACTCAAACAGTCTGCTGGAGTTGACCTGCTGAAAACCAATATTTACTGTCACATTAACAAGAGCAAACCTCCGTCTTTGTCCTCCTCCTCACACTCTGTCCCCTTATCCCTTCACATGTTATCAGGTGTGTGCCTGCCTTTCTTCCATTCATGGAAAATGCTGCTCAGTGAAATATGGGAAAATGCCAAACTGCAGTGCCGCAACTTTTAACACAGTGCTGGAAAGACAAAGCAAATTAACGATAATGACTTAAACCGGTAATGATAAAGCCTTAATCTGTACTGAAAAAGCAGCTTTTCCTTTTGCAGTTTTGCTACTTCCTGTGAAATTTACCTTGGAAATAAATGACAAAATCATCTTTTACTCAAGGTCCACTGAGCAGCTCTTCGCACAGAGTTTCCTAATTAAGATTATTCTGTCAAACCTGAAAACGCTAATGAGATCTTACATGAACGATGATCTCAGACTTATCCATATTAGCATGAATGTGAAAAACTTCAAGGATAAAACCAGCAAATGAGAAATCTGGTCCAGACTAAAGAGGTGACGCTGTGCTAGCGGCTGTTTGAGGCTGTACTTTGGCACGGTGTTGTTTTGAGTTAAATGCTAATGTTAGGATGCTAACACGCTTACAATGACAACGCTAACATTCTGACAAGACAAGAGGAACTTTAAAGCTGGACAATACATGTACAACAAAGTTTGGATCAAGGCCTCAAAGACAGACGAACCCGCTGGTTTGACATGTACCAGGACACTTTAACGAGCCTGGTTTGGTGGTTCAGCTTCGCTTCATTTGCCAAATCCAAATCAGATGAGGCTTAAATGTGAAAGTGTAAGAGTCAGTCGTCGGAGGTTTAGCAGTAAACACAGTATCAGGGCTAAATCCGGCTCTGGTTCTTCTACGACGCTAAAGGAGCCCGTTGTGTGATAGTGGGCAGACATTAGCATCAGTCTATTCTTAGCCTGGCTTGGCAGAACAGGAAGAAAGTCACTGGTGTCCTTCAGGGACGGCGAGCCTGGCACAGAAAGTGTTTTTCTGTCTGGGTTTTGTCTGGGGAGGAAGCTGCACACACTCCTCACACACTGCAGCTGGACATCTATAACATGGCCGGTGCAGGACTTTGGGGTGGAGACCGATAGTCCCGGTGACTCTCAGAAGCACTGACTGTCATCACGCTCAAGCTGCCCGCTTCGAGGCTAGCTCTTCCCCATGTTGCTAAGCTAGGCTACACACGGCCTATTTAGCCTAGCTTAACTTCACAAATCCAAACTTCTCCTCGCTGACTGTCACCTCAGCCAGAGTGAAAGTGTGTTAAAGGTGTTTGTGTGAAGGACGCTGGTTTAATGTGGTCTGAGAATGTGTCAACAGCTCACACAGACCTTGACAGAAGCAAACATCCTTCAAACACTGAACCACTGATGAGTCCATTTGTGTTTTTTGCCTGAATGTATTTGTGTCCTTAAAAGAGACGAAGACTCCTTCAGGAGGACATTTGTCTCAGAATGAATTGCAGAATGAGGAGCTGAATGTAGAATAATCAAAGCTCATCAAATGAAGTACAGGAATACAGATGTGTTTGTGGTTGGTGTGCCTGCACTTTGATTGATTCAGTAATCAATCTACTCTCCTCTTTAATTAATTTCCCATTGAAACCCATTTCCTCCGTCTCCCTCTGAAGGATCTAAGACACTTCATCAGCTGTTCACAACTGTTTCCTCCATGTTTGTTCTCCGCAGTGTGTCTGAATGGACAAACACTCTCACTGACACAATGGTGTGATGAAGGGCTCAGGACCACCGCTGCATCAAAAGGAGGCTGTGAGGGCGAGCAAACACTGCGAGACAATGAGCCCGAGCTGAAAGGACGCCGAGGGCTGCTCTGGCTGGAGGAGAGAGCCGACATGTCTGAACCAGATCGCAGAGGGCTTTTGTAAAACCGGGTTCTTGTGTCTTTTGGGATCAAGTCAACAGCTCTGAAACCGACTGAATGAACCCAGAAGCATTGAAGAAGCACGAGGATCCAACCAGCAGAGACCTCTGGGACACGCATGGCTGGAACAAAGGCTACAGCTGACAACTGATTTCATTCCTGATTAAACTGTGTTTTATGTGTTGGTAAATTAATCATTTAGTCCACAAAATGTCAGAAGTGGTAAAAAGAGATGCTCTGATTTCCCAGAAGTTAAGGTAGTAACTTTAAATTCCCTGCTTTGTTCAATCATCAGTGCAAAATCCAAAGAAATGCAATTTAAAATGATACGAAACCGCTGAAAATGATTTCTTCACACCCTTCACACTCTGTCGATCAGACTTTGGTTTCGTGTGTCCATAAAATGTCAGAAAATGTTAAAAAGTGCATCATCCCCTGATCGCATGGTAACGTCTTCACATCGTCTTCTCCGACCAGCAGTACAAAACTCAAAGATTAGCAATAAATAACATTAAAAACAGAAGATTTCAGAACTTTTGTTTGATGTGTGAAAATCATTCATTGTTTTTTTAAATAAATGATTTTCTGTTGACTGAAGTTTAAAGAAAATTCTGAGTTGACAAAGTGAACAAGAGACACAGAGAACAGGTAAACATTTAGGAGAGAAAAGGTGTGTGTGTGTGTGTGTGTGTGTGTGTGTGTGTGTTTTGAACTGGCTGACACACGGTCAGTGGAGGGTACGCATTGGGGGAGGTCAGGGAGTTCAAAGCAGCAGGAAGTTAAGAAC